>NC_048303.1:49629581-49798342 GCF_013100865.1 Trachemys scripta elegans | reverse complement strand
CCCGGGCCAATGGGGGCGGCGAGAAGCGGCGCGGGCGAGCGATGTTCTGGCCGCGGCGTCTCGCCGCCCCCATTGGCCCGGGACGGCGAACCACGGCCAGTGGGGGCCGCGATCGGCCAAAACTGACGCGTCAGCAGGTAAATAAAACTGGCCCGGCCCGCCAGGGTGCTTACCCTGGCGAGCCACGTGCCGAATGTTGCCGACCCCTGTACTAGACTATGCTGGACAGGCACTGTATAACAAGCTCGAAATTGCAAGAGTTCAGTAAGCTGCAGCTGAAGAACTTTCAAAGCAAAATAAAATACATTGTGCCTGGTTGCTTTTGATGAAGTTTGATTTGATTTAGATTTGCTTTGTGACTTTCCTATAGAAACTGTGATTGTGTCTTGGAGCAAAAGTCAATAAACTAGTGAGCCAATATAAACCCTCTCAAGGTTTGTTTTAGCAAAGGTTATAGCACATAAATGTAACGCTTGACCCCATCCGCTCTCTAACATGCAAATTCTTTATCTGTCAAAAGAGATCAACTTTTCACCACAGGGATTGCTACAGTAAATTCATTTTGGGTTGATTTTACCTGGCTTCCTGTTTTACTGTATGAACAATAGTCATCCAGTTCCCGAATGATATATCACAACAGTCTGAGTTAAATAATTCTTGGTCCTCTAGTGACATCAAAACCAGATTCAGAAATTAAAAGTTAATGCATTAATCTCACTGTAGCCCTTTTCCAATACAGATAGATTTGAAAGTAAATAGAAAATCCCGTCTTAGGTGCTTTAGTGTATTAGATTTTTCTTTTTACATTTTCCATTTCTGGAACCACAATTTAGAATAAGTCCTTGCCAGAATGACCAGGAATTGTTTTGCTCAAAGAACTGTGAAAGCTACTAAGTGAATTCATTTCAATGGTCTCATCTCAGTTTCAAGGTCACCATTCCTCAGCACTGTTGTCACAGTCTGGGCTCATCAGAACAACTCCGCCTCAGTGGAAAGCCAAGTACAATTACACATAAAGACAGATTATTGCAGTCTAATTCCAGGTGGTTTATCTGAGGTTGAGATGCATTCTTAGAGGTCTGGGGGTTTCAGAACTGATTTTTGAATTTTTAATGAAACCTTTCTAATTAAAGAAAGTGTAGCAAGATCAAAAGATGAACCTTTCTTAGGCCCCAATTCAGCAATACACTTAGGCACAGGGCTAACTTTAAGCACAGTAGTCCTATCTAAGCAGGGCCATAAGTGTGTTTTATATTGAACAAGCACTTTCTATTCTTGTGCCAGCCAACTATAAAATGAACATTTCTTTCTTTCCCTGGCTTTTTTTCCCCCGAAACCCTCTGCATTTAGTGCCAGATTCTGCCAATCTTGCTCATGTTGAGTAGTACCTTATTCAGACAATGGTCCCATTAGTATTCATGTGTCCTTCTGTAGAGTAAGGTACTATACTTCTCAATGTGAAGAAGGGAAGCAGAAGCTGCCCTTCACTTTTGTTTGACTGGCATTCTTGGATTTACAGAACACCTATTTGATTTCTCAAATGGACCGACTGAAAGTGAGAATTATAGGCTACATGTGTATTTTCATATAACCAAGCAGTCTGTTATTTTTTATAAGCAAAGTCTTAAAATCTTTTTTTAAATTCACCAATAGATACATACAACAATCAAGACAGAACATAGTCTTTGTATTAAAATAATTGGCTTGCTCTGCTCTTACCACTCCTTCACAAACCCTAGCATAAGGCAAGACAAACGTAGTAATTTGAGCACAAGCCTAGGTGATTGCGTGCAAATATCTAGCTTTGGCACTGATTACTTCTGAGTTCTTGCACAATTATATGAGGTGCTGAGTGCCTCTTGGGAGGTGCTGAGCACTGTTGAAGTCAATGGGAGTTAAGGGTACTCAGTGTTGTAGAGGACCTGGGCAAACCGACAGACAAGATGTGCTACAACCAAAGACCATAGAGAGCATGTCTGCAGCTGAGTATGGATTATCCCAATCTCAAAACCTTGAATTATTGGTCTCCTAGTGCCATCTTGGCTTCTTGCCTTGTCATTCTGAGAGCTTTCAGTTCCACTTCTAGTGTGCATTTCTGTCTTAACCTTGGTCTACCACATTGCACCTTATCCCAGCGATTCCAGTCCAACACTTCCCTTGTTATGTTATTTGGGTCTTTCCTTCATGTATATCCTAGCCATCACCATTTCGTTTCCATAATTTCCTATCCTGTCTTTATAATCATGAGTATTATAATACTCCCTCACACCATTTTTTTTAAATAAAAAGTTTTTTTGTACATAAAAAGTATTGAAGAAGTCTCCTTTACATGTCCTTTGCACCGTGGTTCAAAGTCTAGACATCAGAAATTACATGTGTATGTTTGGGGGAGAGGGTAGAGGGGGTTGTTTTGTTTTTTCTGGAAGTATTCAATTAAATATGTGATCTATAATGGATGTAATTTTCTTTGATATAGCAATAATTTGTTGTCCCTACTCCTGTATCCATATAATGTTATCTCCTGCTTTAGTACCTCTGCCTCTCTTTCTGCTAGCAGTTTAAGATTTGTGGTATCCTCTTCTTCCCTCTAACTTTTGAAGCTGGAAAGAAAAAGTATAAAATTACGTGTGTGCACAAGCATGTACAAGGGTGGGTGCAAAGTAGAAAAAGTAGATGAATGCATTTGATGGTTTCACTTTCTGTGATGTATTGTTTTTCAACTCTGGCCCAAACTGTTTTGACAGCCCATTTTTGTTATCAGGCACTTTCCCCTTCCTCCTCACCCCACCCCTTCTTCAGATGAAGCACTCTTAAGGACAGCCCTAGTAATCCAGTAGTGAAACTTTGATACTGAATAATAAGCAAACTGAATGAATCTCTCTCATTTTTAACTCCAGTCAAGATCTATATATTGCTCCCTTCTACTCCCACTGCGTTGATATAGCGTGGTAGTGAAAACAAGCCCTCAGACAGGGTTTTCTTTGGCAATTAGCCTGAGTCACCATCATACCACCGTGGCTACACTTTTGTTTTTTGCACACTAGCTTGAGCAGAGCTAGTGCATGTACATCTGTCCAATCTAAGAATTACATCTCCCAACTGCAGTGTAGACATGGCTCCGAGGTATGCCTACGCTGTAGTTAGAGGTCTGACTGCAGTACAAGTAGACATAGCTGAGCTAGGTAGCTTGAATAACAATAGCAGTGAAGCTGCAGCAGCATGGCATAGGTGGCAGCACAGGGTCCTAGATGAGCTTGTATGGCATTTGCTGCAGCAGCTTCACTGCTGTTGTTGCTCAAGCTAGCTAGATCAAAGTTAGCTCAGGTATATCTACTCGTGCTGCAATTATACCTCTGACTGCAGGGTAGACAAAACCTTAACCATTCTCCTAACCAGCCACATACCCTACCTTTTCCTTATTCCTTTTTATCGCAAGAGCCACGCAGCCCATCTGCCTCTCCTCGGCCTCTGTTCTCTTGTTACTATGCTACCATCGTATGATGGTACCTTCTGATCTATGGAGGTCATGGCAGCAGAACTATTGTGTTCATCTAGTTTGACTTCCTGTCTAACACAGGCCATACAATTTTCCCAAAGTAATTCCTAGAACATATTTTTTTAGAAAAACTTGCCAGTTTGATTTAAAAATTGTCAGTGGTGAAGAATCCACCACAACTCTTAATAAATTATACCAATGGTTAATTAGCCTCACTGTCAAACATTTGGTTTATTTCCAATCATAATCTATCTAGCTTCAACTTCCAGCCATTGGATCATGTTATATCATTCTCTACTAGATTGAAGAGCCCATTATTACATATTTTTTCCCTATGTAGGCTTAGACTGCTCTAATTCTGTCACTATAAGGCACGTTTTCTAAACCTTTAATTATTCTTGTGGCTCTTCTCCAAACCCACTCCAATTTATCAACATACTTCTTCAATTGTGAACACCAAAACTGGATACAATATTCCAGAGGTGGTTGCACCAGTGCCAAATATAGAGGTAAAATAATCTCTCCAGTCCTACTTGAGATTCCTCTGTTTATGCATCCCAGGATTGGCATTTGCTCTTTTGGCCACAACATCACATTGGGAGCTATGTTCAGCTGATTGTCTATCATGACCCCCAAATCTTTTTCATCATCAATGCCACCCAGGATAGAGTCCCCCATTCTGTATTTGGTCTACATTGTTTGTTCCTAGATGTATATATTTAGTCTTATTAAAGCCCACTAGCTTCTGTTTAACATCCTCCAGAGATAGCGGAATGGAAAGAGTGTTATCATCACCATATGATGAGACTATATCATGTGTTTTTCTCCCAAATACAGAACAGAAATATTTATTGAATACTTCTGCCTTTTCTGCATTATTATTGATAATTCTACCACTTCTATCTAGTAATGGACCAATACCATTGTCAGGATTGTTGTTGTTGTTGTTGTTGTTCCTAATACTTTTTAAAAACTTCTTATTGTCCTTAACTCTGCTCCACCCTATTCTTCCTCCTAGTAGATCCAAATGCACCCTGCCTCTGCCCAATGAATAACCCCTCATAATTCATTGCACAGCATCATGTCTCTTTGGAATCACTTGTTAAATTTTATCTTAGAAATCTAAAAGAGGAGAGGAGAGGAAGGACCAATATCCATCAATGTCCATCCTCATCTGCAGTCACAGTAAATCATGTGGGATATGGCCACCTGATTTTAGCAGACAATCCTTGCTTAGTTCTCCTGAGGAAGCTACACCCTCTCCCAGCTATAATATCTGTAGTCTACACCTGGCTGATCGTATATGGTTTTTGGCACTATATCAAGTTATGAAAAAGTACAGATATGCTTAGTACTCAAGGAATTTTCCTCAGCACTAGTAACATTAAGAAAGAAGTACGAATTTTGTAGAATTACACTTCCTTGGTGTTAAGACACCACTACAATGGGACATGGTATAAGAGTAGAGTAGAATAAATTAAAGGAAACAATGGGTATGTGCTGGATAGGAATTCATGTATATACATGAGGCTGAGACTAATGAAAAGGACTGGGGGGGGAAATCACCTTTTTTACTTTTCTCTGTAAATGTGTTAGAAAATATTTTGAGTTCTCTATCTTGTTTTCAATTCTTTCAACATGTGTTATAATAAAATGCTTTGAATTGTCAATTTTTGGTTTGATTGCAATTTCCTCCAAAGATGTTCCTGATTCCCTAGGGCCTTTTCTGTGGGAACTGCTTTCTTCTTTTCCCCCCTGTAAGATGGTTTATGGGTCTCCGTACCTCTAAGGGCAGCTAGTCATCAACAAGAGCCCTTAACCCAGTGTTACTCTGCTTTAGTGGAGTGGGTTTCAATGGCCTGGGTTCTTAATTACTAACTGATGATGCGTCCACCTGATCGTTTAAGGTATTCAGGAGCCCAGCCTTAGCTCCCTATCTGGTTTTGACTATTGCTGACCCAGTACTTCTCCCTATGCCTACCCTTATACTTCATACATACTCTTCTGACACCTCCATAACAGATGAGGCAACCATCAAGGTACATTTTATTTAACAGGGGAAATATAGAGAAGCATATAAAGGGAAGGGGAAGATTGATCTGAAGTGGGTACATCAGTAACACTCTATGACCCGCAAGTAGTCAGGGTGGGTTTCCCTGGATTCACGAGTTTATTCCACACTAGTGGGTGCCATAATGTGGAGGAATCCTTGTACCTTCATGAGTTGCTGCAGGCCTGGAGGTTGCGGCGAGGTGATGAGGGTGCCTGTTCACCCAGTGGCTAACCTATTTGCTGCAGCAATAGATTTTACAGTAGAAAAAGTCCCAATGGTGGATCGGGCCTCCTCAGTGTTTCTAAGTGAAGTTGCTCTCTTCCAGAGTAGTTTGGCAAATCCCTTTCAGAGCAAAATAGGTAACCTCCCCAGGCAGGGGGAGAGAGAGAGAGGAGATCACTCACACTCCCTCAGGCAGGTCCATCTCCCCCGCTGTTGGTTTAGTCAGCCATCCATCTCCCAGCGTTCACCTAATTATAAGGCTCCTTTATTAGCAAGGTGAGCACCACTGCAATTTTCCCCATCTCTCATCTATCTGACAACAAGCTTAGCTCCCTGTCTTATCAGACCCACTAACCCAGGTTATACCACCAAAACAACAACAACCCTAAAAGGCACTATAGTGAAGTAAATAGTCTCCTTTTCACTTTTTTTCAGGTTGCTCTGAACCTCTGGGGATGAAATCAGGGCATATACAGGACTATCAGATTACTGCCTCCAGCATCTTCAGAACACTTAACATGGACATGTTCACTTGGGAACCTAGGAAAGCCCGGCTAGACAAACAAGGCAAAGTGAATGCCTGGACTTCAGGTCATAGTGACCAGTCACAGTGGTTGCAGGTAAAGTTTCACTGTTTCACTAATGTTCTTAGTGTCCGTCTATGTTCTATATGTTCTTGTACTGGAAAGTTTTGTTGCTTTAGAATCAAATCTTGCTTTTCTCACCTGGGTATGCAGGGAACATCAGCAGTGGAACCCATCTAGATCAGCTGCACATGGGAGATAAGGCTCCAGAGAGCCCAAACTTGGGTGCCTGCATCTCAGTATCTCTCAGTGCACTACATTGTTGTTCAATATGTGCCAACATGCAAAAAGGCATGGTGAGGGTGGGTCTACAAACTGAATTAACCTAATCTTCCCCTCCATCCATTTCTGAGGTGCTAGCAGCCATGAATATTACTACAGCTAATGAACTCAAATACACCGCTACCTCGATATAACGCAACCCGATACAACACGAATTCGGATATAACGCAGTAAAGCAGTACTCCGGGGGGTGGGGCTGCGCATTCTAGTGAATCAAAGCAAGTTCAATATAACGTGGTTTCACCTATAACGTGGTAAGATTTTTTTGGCTCCTGAGGACAGCGTTATATCGAGGTTGAGGTGTAGTGGCTATCAGTTACTGTACTGGATGCTTGACTGCCTGTTGAGAGAGATTCTATCTCCCAGCCCGAGCAAAACTCCCTGGGACAAAGCCCATTTATTTGAATTTTTGTATAAGGTGAGCAAATTTGGCTCCTAGGAGTTACCTTAGTCTAATTGAAACTATTCAAAATTACCTTCCCCCAATACTTTTGAATCTAGTAAGATTGATTCAACACATGGATTCATTATGAAGCTGTTCACAAAGGTTGTTTTCAGTCTGAAAGTGATTTATAGAAGTTACTGCTAGGCTAACGGGAAAGATAGCAACAAAACACCATATGGAAGCCTATTTGACCAGTCATTGTGACATTTACGTTTTTGAACTGTTGTATGTTGCAGTGTTTTGAGACAACTGCCAGTTTGGAATGGAATTCTCAGCATGAAACCTCAATAGCGCTAGAGGTGTGCTACTAACCCCCTGCAAGCTTTTCACATATTAAATTATAACTTATTAGGTTTTTTACCCACAGTTGCTAAGCAATTTAGCAATGTGATTACTATCTCCTCTCTAAGCTTATACACAGAGGGAAAAGAAGTAGTGACTGCATTGTCTATTTATCATTTGAATAATTAAAGATGTCTGGATTTGGTGTACTTTTTTAAAAAAACAGTCTGTCGAAATACAGTAATGTTTTAAGTCTTTTTAGTTTTTTTCAGGAGGAAGTGGTTATTGTGTTTTGTGGTAAAGGAATGGAAAAGAGTGTCTCTCCACCAAAAAGAGAGGCAAGCCAGATCTAGGGTAATTTAGTCTCCGTTGCTGATCCAAGGGAGCCAATAGCATTCAGAAGCTATAAAAAAAATGCTCTGTGATGTTTTATTCTATTTAGGGTGACAATGGATTTGTCATTGTCTACAGATGGTAAGGGAGTTAGGGAACTACAAAACAGAGGAAATGACAGCATTTCTTATTTTCTAACATTTTCTGTTTTGTTCTAAATGCTTTTTCCTCTCTTTTTCTTCCCTTCCCTCAAACTAACTTGAGTATGCAAATTAATTCACATCGCATTCATTTGATTGCTGGTAGGTTTTCCGTCAGTCAGTCCATAAAACTTACGCTTTTTTTTTTCTTGTTAAAATTTGCAAGAAGTCTATAAGGCAAGTTAAATCTGGAAGGAAGTCTTTTGTTTTGTTTTTAACTTTCATAATATGATTGCAGAACATTTCATGGGAGCATGACTATTTTCTTCCCTTTAACTTCATATAACATGCTATGGATAACTGGAAGTTGTTATATTTATGGTACTTTTCCTAGAAAATACTAACTATGTTTCAGTAAAACCGGAGGCATTAAACCATTTGAGTTTTCAATGCATAGACTAGTTATTTTGTACTGTAGTCCAATGCCTCTGAATTCATATGTTTCAGTTATTGAAGTGCCCAAACACTTCAAGTCTAGGTAACAGCTCTGTAGGAAAGAGGATATACCCATCATTTAAATTTGTCTCCTTATTGTTTTTCTCTTTGGGAAATTCCCTTTATACTTGTCACACTGCAAACTTTTAACATAGTGACTGCTTTGTCACAATGCTGCTTTCACAGAATCTAGTAAAACCTTATTTGTAGGAAAAATGTATAAAAGCAAAGTTATATTTTTTTTTCCTCAATCGCTGCATGTTAGTATGGAGGCTCTTCCTTGCAGCTCCATATCTAAGGTTGTGTTTTTAAATGTGCTTAAATTGAGGCATAAATTCCTGTTTTTCTCTAAAGAAGGTAACCCATCAGTATGAAACTTCACACAGTATTAGCTATCATGCCCTTTGAATTTTCTGTATAGCCTTTATTTGGGCATAAGCTTTCGTGGGTAAAAAACCTCACTTCTTCAGATGCATGGAGTGAAAGAGGATGGGTATATCCTCTTTCCTACAGAGCTGTTACCTAGATTTGAAGTGTTTGGGCACATCAAGAACTGAAGCATATGAATTCAGAGGCATTGGACTACAGTACTTTCACTCCACACATCTGAAGAAGTGAGGGGTTTTTACCCACAAAAGCTTATGTTCAAATAAATCTGTTAGTCTTTAAGGAGCCACCGGACTCCTTGTTGTTCTTGTGGACACAGACTAACACGGCTATCCCCAATACTTGTACAGTCTTTGTTTTGTTTATCTTTATTTTATTTTTTATTAGGAAGTCTTTGACATTGGGCTCTGGCTGAAATTGGTCCTTGGCCCTGCAAACTTTCATTGTTGACGGTTGTATTTTAAAAAATATTGTGGGTCTACATAAATGTTGGTAGAAAGAGGTATCCTGAGTAGATCGGATGCAACTTGTTGTTTTGGGGGGAAATATTTATTTTAGGATCATTTTTAGCCATTATTCCTCATAGCTGGAAGTTTATGTTCCAATGGTTGCCAACTTATTTGTGTAATGCAAATAAACATTTTTTTGACTATTTATGGCAGCTTTTGATGCACAGGAGATTTGGGATAAAATTTCCAACAACTGCATTTCTGACCTTATGCAGGTGTACTCCCTAAAAAAAATCAAATATATAAAATTTTAAAAAACCCTCCACCTTTTAAGTATTTTAAAGTTTGGAAATTAATATAGGAAAACTTTGTTATGAAGTAGTAACACACAATCCACCTGATGCTAACCCCAAAAAAATAAGGAAATGAAGAGGTAAGTCATCCCAGTACATACCCTCTACTTCCCCCACCTCCTGGCATGCACCTTATCATAATCACAACTGTTGTACCTGCACTGTAACTGTAAGTCTTCACCTTGGGGATGCCAGCCTCCGAACAAAACACACTATTACCCCATATCCATAACTAATTATGGGAGGAAGTCGTTTGGTAAAGGGGTCTGTGGAGAAGGCTGGTGAAATTCAGTGGCCTGTGTTACACGAAAGGTCAGATTAGATTATCATATTGGTTTCTTCTGGCCTTAAAATCTATAGATCTATGAATGCATCATACACTCCCCAAGCACCTTGAGGAGGACTTCTGTTTGAGTTAAAACCCCAAGTCTTGTGGACTCTTTCATCCCTCCTCCTGCTTTTAAAGGTCACATTTTTATTCTACAGGAAAATAACCTATTTCAAAGCCATGCAAGAGCATCTGTTAATTTGCTATTCAATAACTGACCATTACCCCTGCCAATTACTCTCTGCTGTCTCTCATTTCCTAGGCAAATGAAAACACAATTTACCAGCATAGAATATCATAGTCTATGCCCCTTGATCAAGACTGAGATGAGGGAGTAGGTTTCAGAAACTTTTCACTCATGAACACCGCTCTTTAAGGGATTTAGAGAGACAAGGTGGGTGAGGCAATATATTTTATTGGAGCAACTTCCGTTGATGAGAGAGACAAGCTTTGAAGCTTACGCAGAGTTCTTCTTTAGGTCTCTTTAAGGGTTGTCTTTTTTAGGGAGACATCTTTTTGAAACTACACATATAACAGGGATCTTAACAAAAAGCAAGTTATATTAAAAATAAAGAAATGTCATTAAAACAAAAGAAATCATTTGCTTAATGTATCTCGATGTAAATTTCTCATAGTCTTTTCAGCCTAGTTACAAACCTAAAAGGAAATAGCTTATATTCCTTAAAAAGCATTCCCCTCTTTCTTACTTCTCTGATTTGCCTGTCAACATTGCTTGCTGCACTAGATACCAACTCCTCTTGCTGTTTCCAGAATTGTTTCCTATCTAGTCGCTGTGACTGGGTCAGCTTGCAAGTTCAGACATATCGCCATTGTTTTCAGACAGCCAACGCCACTTCCCAAACTTGTTTCCTCCAGTTACCTACATACACAATAGTTGTTTTCAGTTGTTGCATTATCTAGGGGATGAGCCATTGAGAATACAAAGATTCTTAACTATGATTAACATCTGTCTTTCAAAGTCTTACTGACAAATCTCAGGTACAGCATTTCACAGACAACTCTGCACATCTCTGCCTGTGATAGCATCTGTCAGGCCTTTTCTGACCCCTGCTGCACTGGTGCCTCAATGCCCCTTGTTCAAGGTAACCCACTCCAAAGAAGCTACCAACAACATTTAGTCCTCCAAAGGCCTAGAAGGGCCAGGAGGAGACAATGACCAATTGGGAGTCAGCAGGCCAGTGAAGAAGTCTAGCTTCTTCTTCTCAGGGCAGAATTGGGTGAGACCGGACAGTGCTACACAGAATCCCAGGGCCTTTCCTTCAAGCACCACGACGAAGCTCTTGTACGTGAGGCTTTGTTTCTTTATTTATAAGCCCAGACAGCCAACTTCTGAGTTTATTTTTTTTTTACAATGTTTAGAGACTGCTGTTAAATTAATGGCATAGGCTGCCCTGCTCCAAACAGGCAGCCAAAACTTGTGGACTAAGGGTTTGTCTTCACTACCCACCAGATCGGCGGGCAGCGATCGATCCAGCAGGCATCGATTTATCATGTCTAGTCTAGACACGATAAATCGACCCCCAAGCACTCTCCCGTCAACTCCTGTACTCCACCGCTGCGAGAGGCACAGGTGGAGTCAACGGGGAGCAGCAGCAATCGACACACAGCGGTGAAGTAGACATCACAGTAAGTCGATCTAAGTACATCGACTTCAGCTACGTTATTCACATAGCTGAAGTTGCGTAACTTAGATCGATTCCCCCTGCCCCCCAGTGTAGACCAGGCTAAGACAGGAAAAGCCTGCAGGTGCTATGGTGCATTATTACTTGCCATTCTGCCCCAGCCATTTTCTGTACTGTCTTTTCAAACAGACAGATTAGCATTTTCCTCAAAATCAACCCCTATCACTTATTTTCTGGCACTATGAATTAGGGAAGAGGTCTAGGCCCTCTTTCACAGCAATGTATTGTTAATTGAGATTTTGTTTTAAATTACATGTTCTTAATTCTGCTAAATCTATAAATATATTTAAATATATTTATCACTGTACTTCTAAATATTAGAAACAACTTTATTATAAATAGGGCTCTACTTCCATGAAACTTTTTTTCTGTGTATTTTGCCACAAGGCATGGGAAGGGTTTTCTAGCTTGATGCCCATGAATGGGCATAAAGCCTTATACTGTTTATTCACAGTTTTACACTGTTCCCATGGAGCTCTGATGTTTTAAGAAAACCACTGTTCCCTCAAAAATAGACTGGAGCAACAATCCATGTCATCTTTTAATGTCTTTCATGTTGACTACATGTGAAGGAATCAACTAAGCATGATCAGAGAGAACACCAATGTTGATACACAACATATTGCTGCTAGAGATTGATAAAATGGAATCACTGTAGCCAATTAGCTTTAGATGTGTCTAGATTTCTATTTCACACTTAATTGCTAAAAATAATATAGTAGATTTTTTATTAGTATTTCCTCCACCACTGAACATGGTCTCCAGTATCAGATGTTGTCTTGGAGCTTTTGCACCAATATGCTTAGTTATCAGTTGGAATAACTCTTAACTTTGCTTATGCTTTCAGCATAATGCAGGACCACTATTTTTACCTTCTAAGATCCTGATGGTGTGAGGCACAGATGGAGAGTCTTATTCAAAATAAGTCATCACTTTCTTTGTATTATATTTGCAGAAAATATAATACTGTTTTGTGCAAACTTAGGATCTGTGTGTCTTCATTTATACAGACTCTTTTCTGTTTAGTAAAAGATTTGCATGTTCATTTTCTAGATAATCAAACAAAAGATATATTGTTATTGATTTGTTGGAACAGACCAGTGGTCCCTTTAGTTAGTTTTATCATATGCTTCTGAGGAAAGCAGAATCCTTAAAGCTGGTATAAGTTGCATCTTATTATTCCCCTGGCATGGGGGGGATCTCCAGTGGCATAAAGCCATTCATGCCGCATCTTTCTATTTTTCCCTTGGAAAAAATGAATGGACCAGGAATGGGAGGGCAACATGACTAGAGTGCATTGAACTCCAATGATTCATGGCTAGTGTAATGCCCCCTAGGTGCCAACATAATTCAACATAAATTGGAGCAGCTAATTCTGGAGTCAAAATGCCCTTGGCAGCCCTGGCAATTGCAAGAGTGCAAAAGTGGTATACAATCAGTTTTCCCACCCACTTCAAGTCCTGTGTTATAGGATATTGCAAATTGAACATGAGCTAACAATGTGATGCAGTTGCAAAGAAGGCTAATATTCTGGGATTCTATTAACAGGAGTCTCATATGTAAGACATGGGAGGTAATTGTCCTGCTCTACTCGGCACTGGTGAGGCCTCAGCTGGAGTATTGTGCCCAGTATTGTGCACCACACGTTAAGAAAGATGTGCACAAATTGGAGAGAGTCCAGAGGAGAGCAGCTAACGTGATTAAGATTTAGAAAACTTGACCTATGACAAAAGGTTAAAATAGGCTTCCAAGGGAGGTTGTGGAAGGATTGGAGGATTTTAAGAACAGGTTAGACAAACACCTCTCAGGGATGGTCTAGGTTTACTTGGTCCTGCCTCAGCATGGGGAGCTGGACTAGATGACCTCCCAAGGTACATTCCAACCCTACGTTTCTATGATTCCAGTCTTGCCTGGGTTCACTTGAGTTAGCTGCTCTTTACCCAAGAAACTTATCTCTTGTAGGCATTCTGATATTTTAATAGTGATAATGGGTTCATCTATTGCCAAGTACAGCTTATCTGGATCCAAGAATCTGGCCCATAAGTGTGTTAGAATTTGGTCCTTAATTTCCAGAGTTCAAAACTTATTGCTATACATATTGTCATCTGCCAACCTGTACAGTAGAATTGCAGATTATAAATAAACCATTAAATGAAAGCACATAGCTTGTTTATGATTGCGCCATAATAGAGACTTTTTAACACAAGTAATTAAAAAAATTACTGTGTTCTTTGGATGACTTTTAATGGTCTCATTGTGTCAGGAAATTTTAGCTTAGGTTTTCCTCGTGGACAAAGAGTCAGTGTGTCATCTGAAGTTTATATACTGCTTCACAGATAAGTATTTGGTGTTAGAAATAATTATTATTGTGTTAGAATTTGTGTGTGTTCTTTTAATTGCTGGTCTCATAATTTGACAAGGAGTGAAAACTATCCTAGGTAAGAGGATACATGTAAATATAATAGTAGGTTGATTTTAGTTTTTATACTAAGAGTATTCTTTCTGGCATCATTTTATATTTCAAATTAAGGCCCATTGTTTAATTAAAATGGGTTCAGTGAATCAGAAGTATATTTTCTCTTCATTGACTAATTTTAAAAACTGCTGAAAGTTGGAATAAGGAAAAATGCTAGTTTAAGAGCAATTTGGGTAATTAACAGAATGAGGAAATTATATGGCTTCTAGATGGCTTGGAGTACATAAACAGCATGTTATGACAGTGTTTTTAAGATATAAAAAGTATTCGGTGGAAATTGTAAGCTTAATTATAATATGTCATAAAAGTAGATGAATCCTTCCACGCAGCTCCACTGAACCTCAGCCAATACCACCAGAGTAGGAGAGGGGAATTAAAATCCTTTAAAATCTAAGCCAACTCTTTCTCCTGCGCACCCTCACAAAAGGCCTCTCTCCTGCATGTGCGCGCTCTCTTTGAACCAGGAGATCTGGTATCCTCTAAATATAGTGGATTTGGTTGTTTTGGAAAGGTGGGGGTAAGTGAGAAAATTGTGTGACAGCTGTTTAACTTCTCTCACCCACGCATTGCCTGCAGGAGTTCATGACTATGTCTTATAATTTGTTGTTTTTCTGCTACAGTTCTTCATTTTTAGTTCACTGATGATCAAAGATGAGAAGCTAGATAACTGAGGAAAGACCTAATATGGTGGGAATAATTTAATGAACAGAGGTGATGAATGGTGGGTGGGTGAGTGACTCTTACTTTTGTATTGTTTGTGAAGAATTTAAAGTGTTGGTTTTGGAATCTATCTGTTGATATATTGAGGCAGGAGGCATTGATATTGTTCCTCAGAGTTTTCCATGTGGGATGGGTAGAGTTTATAAACATTGTTTCTAATGATCTCTCTACATCTTGAATGATCTCTATGATCATTGTTCTAATGCTCTCTCTAGATCTAGAGCCCAAGCTGGATTCAGTTATGGGAACTAGTGGATGTAGCAACTTCCAGTTTAGATAGAATGGGAAAAAAGCCAACTGGACAGTGTACTTTAGAAGATTCTCTGTTTTGTACAATCAACCTGATCTCAGTGCAAGGTTGTACAGCAATTGATGAGTATTCCAAAGACCAACTGATGAGTATTTCTGGAAGGTTTTCTTAGGCCTTGTCTACACTATGGAGGTGAGTCGACCTAATTTACGCAACTCCAGCTATGTGAATAATGTTGCTGGAGTTGATGTAGCTTAGGTTGACCTACTGCGGTGCCTACACCACGCTGGGTGGATGGGAGACACTCTCCCATTAACTTACCTTACACTTCTCTTTCCGATGGAGTACAGGAGTTGAGGGGAGAGCAATCTGTGGTCAGTCCCCGATAAATGTAGACATGCCCTTATGTTTACTCTATCTGCCAGATCTAAGAGCAGAGGGGCTGTGAGATGATAGTTTTCACACTCAGAAAAGGCTAAGAAATCTGTAAGTCTGGGAAGCTTTGGAAGGCTTTTCAGTATGCCATTAACGTTCACTTACCCTCTGGTTCTCAGTGGTGTGGCTGTAATCGCTTCCCAGACAATCGGGGCTATGAAGCCTGTGGGGTTTCAGATAGTGGAAAGAAGGACCTTTGTTTCAGATTTTGTACTGGAATACCAGGAAGAATTTGGGGCAGTCTTGTTTATTTTAGGCTCCCCTATCATTTGAAGATAACTTGAAAAGTAAAAGGTAAGAGGCTGCTGTTGCATCCTGCCTGGAGGTCTTTGTTCAGGCATTCAGTTGTGGCAGTGGATCTCCCCCAATAGCTCATTGGTCTTGAAATGTGTGGTCCCTGCACATAAATGTCCTAGAACTTCGAGCTATTCGCAATGCGTGCCGTCACTTCCTGCTACTAATCAAGAATCATCACGTACGCATAGTGACAGACAACATTGCATGCATGTTTTATGTAAACAGGCAGGGAGGAGCTCGATCCCATTCGCTGTGCACAGAGGCTATGAAGCTCTGGAATTGGTGCATTGCGAACAACATCCGGGTATCAGCTGCCTATCTTCCCGGGGTAATGAACACCACAGTGGACGAACTAAGCAGACGCTTCCCATGGGACCACGAGTGGGAGATAGATGAGAAAACCATTCACAACGTATTCAGCACTTGGGGTTACCTAACAATAGATCTTTTTGCAACTACAAAAAACAAGAAATGTCCCAATTTCTGCTCCAGAGCAGGACTGGGCAAACATTCCCTGGGAGACGCAGTCATGATCTCATGGCACCGAAACCTACTCTATGCATTTCCCCCGATACCAGTTCTCAACAGGGTCCTGATAAAAATACGAACAGACTGAGCCAAGGTGATCCTCATTGCCCCGTCATGGCCCAGACAACCGTGGTTTCCGTTCCTCACCAGAATGTCGATTCAACCACCAATCTCCTCGCCTCTCATTCCGAACCTCCTATCACAACAACACGGCCGCTTTCTCCACCCCAACCTGTCCATGCTTCACCTCAAAGCCTGGTTCCTACATGGTTTTCCCAAAGCGAACTAGATTGCTCTGAACAAGTTCAAAAGGTGCTCCTACATAGCAGAACACAATCTACTCGCACAACCTATCTTCGAAAGTGGAAACGATTCACATATTGGTGTTCCGCTAAACACCTTTGTCCCACGTCGGTATCTCTTTCGCTCATACTTGACTATCTATTGGACCTTAAGCAATCCGGCCTTTCTTTCAGCTCCATCAGGGTCCATTTAGCTGCTATTACAACTTTTCACGACAGAATTGATGACACGTCTGTCTTTGCTCATTCTATCACTAAGCATTTCCTCAAGGGACTACAAACCCTATACCCAGACATTAAACCACCTACCACCGCTTGGGACCTTCATCTAGTACTGTCTTGCCTAACTCAACAACCATTTGAACCTCTAGCCACGTGCTCCCTTTTACACCTCTCGATGAAAACAGCATTTCTAGTGGCAATTACCTCTGACAGACGGGCAGGAGAAATAGAAGCTCTTATGGCAGACCCACCATATACGCTATTTTTTAAAGACAAGGTTACCCTCAGATTACACCCCAGATTTCTTCCAAAGGTGCACTCGTCATTCCACATTAATGAGCCAATACACCTACCGACTTTTTTTCCGAAACCACATGCGAACTCGTTCGAAGCCTCAATGCATACACTAGATGTACACAGAGCCTTGTCCTTCTATTTGGATAGAACCAAACCTTTTAAAAAGTCTGGAAGAAGTTCTGTCTCCATTGCGGAGCGCTCCAAAGGTACGCCTATTTCTACCCAGAGACTTTCGAACTGGATTTCCCAGTGCATCCGGTTGTGCTATCAGATGAAGGTTACACCTCCAGATGGCATCAGAACACACTCCACTAGATCTCTGGCTGCCTCTGTAGCATTCTTATGCAAAGTTCCCCTGGCTGATATTTGTAAAGCAGCCACCTGGTCCTCTGAGCACACATTTGTTAAACACTATGCCCTTACTCAAGGCCCTCTATCTGACATACGTTTGGGCAGGGCTGTACTATCCACGGCATTCCTATCAGATCCGAAGTTCTTACCTCCTTAAGATACACGGCTTTTAAGTCACCTGGAGAGGAGCACCCACAGGGACATCTCGAAGAAGAAGAAGAGGAGGTTACTCACCCTGTGCAGTAACTGACGTTCTTTGAGATGAGTGTCCCTGTGGGTGCTCCACTACTCACCCTCCTCCCCTCTACTTCGGAGTTGGGGGGCCTCCGTTGTAGAGAAGGAACTGAGGAGACCGGCCACGCATGTGTACTATCAACCTAGACTCACAGCAGGGGGCAGCCTCTGAGCATACGTGGCCGCTATGAGTATGCTGCAAAAATCTCCGAGCAAAGGCACAGGAACGCACCAACACCTGGAGTGGAGCACCCATAGTGACACTCATCTCGAAGAACGTCAGTTACTGCACAGGGTGAGTAACCTCCTCTTTCCCAGTGCTTGGCCAAAACAGGGACTTACATAAAAACTAATTTTTGGATCAAACTGTGGTTTTAGGGGGGTCACAAGCAGCTGGGTATTTTTAAAACATTTTGTAATAATTTCTCTCTTCATATGGAAAAATAGAGTGCTGATTTAATCACTAAGTGCTGTACAATATGTATTAGTTTTTATTAAATCATACAAATGGACAGACCAAGAGGGACAGGGCATTTCAAAGTAGAAAAAAAAAAGTCACTTAAGGACGAAGGCTAGAGAGAAAACATTGCGAGTTAAAATTAATATATTTTAATTAAGTGGGACTGGTTTTGTTCTCTCTTTTGTCAGGGTTACAGAAGATTAATTTCCCTGTCATATGACAAGGATTATTACCCACTGACTCTATTGGCTACAGCTACATTTCTCTCCACTTTTTTTTTTTTAATTTTGAAAGTCACATGGGAATAAAACAACACTAACCTAAAATAATCACAAATTTACACATCTGTAGTTATATACCTGCCACATGGTAAGTACCCATTGATTTTCTGTTTTCCCCAATGCCTGTATCTCGTGATGCCTACAAAGCATGTTGCCTTGCCTTCACTATGCCAGTGTCACTTCCCATTAATTGATCTAATCAGTGACAAAATGCACTCCTTTGCATCCAAGGACATTACCTGGGCAATGCACTGGATATCCATTCCTGAGGTCACACACTAACCCAATGTTTCCTTCATATAATTTCAAGCAAACTCCATTACTCACAATAGTATTGTTAAAGTGTACATTGCAGCATTGCCCTTTCCAGAATTGCTTTTGACTCTGCAAAGCTTTGCTTCCCAGTTCGTTTTATGAAAATGTTTATAGTGAGAATTGAATTTAAGCCATCATTTTAAATAAGGCAGCATAAAAATCTGTGTTTATACAGTATTAGCTTTTTAATGATGTCTTTAGGCAATAAAGTCCAGGGCCTCAGTAAACTCACTGATTTTATATTGGCTGGCCACTTTCAATCAGATTATTAAAAACACAGGTGAGGCAAAGCCTTCAAAAACTTCATATTGCAAGAATTGTTTCTAGGCATCCATGAAATACACAACAGTAGGAGGTAACAGTTTGATTGTTTCTTTGGGTTCTACTTTTTATAATGGTAGTCTGATAGATAGCTCTGAAAGAGAAGGTTCGGTTGAACAGCAGAGCAATTGTATTGATAGATACAACAGTAAAAGCAGTTCCATGGTAT
Source organism: Trachemys scripta elegans (assembly GCF_013100865.1). NCBI lineage: Eukaryota > Metazoa > Chordata > Testudines > Emydidae > Trachemys > Trachemys scripta. The sequence goes on along the minus strand of NC_048303.1, from coordinate 49,779,132 downwards.
AGTCTCATACTGTACTCAGTGAATGATGTTTCCAATTCTTCCTTTTAAAGGCTTTTGTAGAAAAATATAATGAGTTAACTTTGTTACAATGACTGCTACTTATTAAACATAACACATTCATCTTTGGTTATAAATATCTGTGAGAAGTTTCCCTAAGCAGGTGAAGCTGCCTCTCTGTTAGCTTTAAAGCGTTGCAGGAAAGCACTGTCAATTCCTTTACACACTTATCATTCCTCTCTGTGTATCACTGCCTTGCATACAAAAGGAAATTGAATAATGACAAATTTCCCATTACAATAATGGCTTCTGATTCTGATAAAAAGAAATAGGGAGCATAAGCTGAAGCTCTCCAGTTGTTCTGAAAGTGGATGTACGTAGGCTTTAACTCTGAAGTGTTCATTGTTTTTGAGTATTTACTCCCAATTGCTTAATACCAGTAACAGCACCCTCTGAAAATGACACACAGTGTTTAATGTGAAGGTTGGTAGGTTTTTCATTTGTTTTACACTGCAAGCAATTGAATAATAGCCATACTTTCCACTGATTTTCACTAATGATTTATGGGTAACAGAAGCATAGTTATTTCCCCTGCTTTTTGTCCATTTATAATAACAAAACCATATTTTCTTTCCCTTTTTAAAAAAGGGAAAAGGCAGACTGGTCAAAATTGCTTAGAGGGAGATGGAAGGGATGGGTATAAAATATGCTACTTAGTCCTTCCTACTCTCTTCCTGCAGTAGCATTGTAAAATGGTGGTTAGTTGTGTCCATGGCCGGTGCAAGGATATTTTGCGCCCTGGGCAAAACTTTCACCTCGCGCCCCGCCCCCTCTTCCCCCAAATATCACATACATTATACACAATACACGGTCACAGAGTAACATGTTATAATTTATGCAAGCTAACACAGCAGCAGGGCTTAAAACTCAGACAGGGCTGCCCAGAGGATTCAGGGGGCCTGGGGCAAAGCAATTTCGGGGGCCCCTTCCATAAAAAAATGTTGCAATACTATAGTAACATGTATTTGGAAATGTAAAAAATAACTAGTGAAATACATTCAAAAATTAATTTGTAATAATTTGAAAATACACTAAATACATTATTTAAAAACATTAAAAGCTGTAATGGTATGTATACATTTGCAATTACATAATGGGCTGTTGCTGGGTGATGGTTGGTACCAATGGGCTGTCGCTGCCTGGAGGTGGTGCTGCTGTTGCCCAGGGCTGGGTGGGGAGCTGGGCTCTGGGTTCGGGGGTGCCCGGCTCACAGGGGCTGGGCTCAGGGATGTGGGGAGATGGGGTCGGGGGTGCCTGGTTCAGAGGGGCTGGGCTTGGAGCTGGGGGTCAGGGATGGGTGGGGGATGGGGTAGGGGGGGTGTCCAGCCCCGGCCCCTTACCATGCTGCTTACCCCCTCTCCCAGGAGCCTCCGACATACTCATGGGGGCCCCTGCGGGGCCCAGGGAAAATTGCCCCACTTGCCCCCCCTCCCCCCTCTGGGCAGCCCTGAACTCAGATACTGGGAATGACAGAGGCTGGAGCAGGGAGAGGGGGGCACTGGGGCAGCTCAGCTCTCCAGGCTGCCGTCCTCTCCAGCTGCCCACGCACAAGGGGAGCAGGAGCAGGGACCAGCCAAGGACCAAGGGGGCAGGAGTACAGGCGCCTGAGGCCGAGCTGTGTGGGGAAGCGCTTACCTTGCCCAACGCAGGAGCATCGGGGTCCTCTTTCTTCCTCTGCTCCACCAGACCACCGCCTGGGGCTCTTTTCTTCTCCGTGCCCCCTGCTGGGGCTGACCAAGTAGGCGGAGCCAGGAGGCAGCCGCCCCTTTCCTCCAGAAGCCCTGCTGAGTCGCACCTGTCACCGGGCTCATGCCACGTGCCATAAGCAGAGCTGCGAAGTTCTGCCTAGCCGCCGGCACCCCCGCCGGCAATGACAGGAATCGCATGGGATGGAGCGGATGCTGCGCTGGGAGGGAGAGGGAGTCTGAGCCGCCGGCAGGCAGCGCAGGGGTTCCCCTGGGTCCGCGCGCCGCTGGCAGCCCAGAGGTTCTCCTGCTGGCGATGCGCGGACCCAGGGGAACCCCTAGGCTGCCAGCAGCGCATGGACCCAGTGGAACCCCTATGCTGCCGGTGGCGCACGGACCCAGGGGAACCCCTAGGCTGCCTGCGGGGGGCTCAGACTCCCTCTCCCTCCCAGCACAGCAGCCGCTGGAACGCTTTAAAAAAAATTGGGGGGCACCGCTTTTTGGTGCCCCCAAATCTTGGCGCCCTAGGCAACCGCCTACTTGGCCTAAATGGTAGCACTGGCCCTGATTGTGTCTTAACTATTTATTATTATCATAGCAGCATCTAGAGGCTCCAACTGAGACTGGAGCCTTACTATGCTAGGCACTGTACAAATGCATAGTTCAGTACAGTTCTTGTCCCAAAATTCCTACAGTCTAAATAAGACAAAAGGTGGGAGGGAAAAGAGATGCATGGAGAGATGAAGCAACTTGGCTGAGGACAAACATCAAGCCAGTATCAGAACTTGGAGTTGAACTCCTGTCCTCTAGTTTAATACCCTTGCTGTTGGATCTTACTACTTCTCATTATCCCCTCTAATATATATAATATTGTCTATATCCAGGGTGATTTAAGTTCTTCCTCAATGTTACTTTATAACTCTGCAAGGCAATCACTTACTTTCTTTGTACCTCTAATAGATCCAATATAAAAGAGTGTAAACGGACTGTGAAGCTACTATTCACTGAATGAAGTTTTGTATTTATTTTGTGTTCTAATTATTGTATTCATAATACCACTGTTATTAATCTAACCAATGCAATGAGGCTGTATTACAAGAATCTGGCTGATTTAACAATATTTTTGTTCAACAATTGAGACACTTTCTCCTAGCAGGGTTTCGGTCCCTGGATTAGATAAAATAGATACAGAGAGATCCATTTTTTACTGACAAATTTTGTATGTGGGGGGGGGGGAGGGCTATAAAGTAAGAGTACTCGCCACCCATAGTTGATATTTTTGCAAATATTCACTTTTGGCCAGCACCCCTCTTCCACCCCACCTTTTGAAGAGATCTTCCTACACAAATGCAGGAGACATGCCTGCAGATCTGGGACTCTCCACTCTTTAGAGGTTGCCGGAACACTGGCAGATAACAGTTCAGGGTGAATGTTGCTATTAAATATTGTTCAATATTTTGGAGATTCTTCAGAAGAGAATCAGGCCCTAATCTCCTATTTAGAAATTATATGTATATTTTCAAAGTTTAGGGTAGGGGAGAAGGCAAATAAAAGAGAAAGCATCCAAGGGAAGCCCTTGTGCTATATGTAGCCTCTTTTAGTGACCAGAAACAAAGATAATTGACACCAGTTGGAGGGGCAGATTCTGACTTGGTGTAACTCCACTGAAGTCCCCAAGGTATATAGATTATATGGCACCCAATCAGAGAAGAAGCTGAGCACCGTCAACTGCCATTAAACATTCCTTAATAACTTGCAGGAATGGTCCCTTCACTATAAGACCATTTTTTCTCTCTGTTAATAGCATTTACATTGCTTGATCCTCAAGTAGTAGAAGTGCAGCTTCCCTGTCAGAAAATGTATATAGGGGGGGGAAAAAAAAACTTGCTAGAAAACACTCATAGATTATAAAGCAAGAAGGGACTACTGCGGTAATGTAGTCAAACCTCCTGCACAACATAGGCCATAGGACTTCCTGAATAAATTCCTGTTTGAACTAGAGCATATCTTTTAGAAAAACATTTATAAGTTGACAGTGATGGAGAATCTACCACAACCTTGATAAGTTGTTCCAATGGTTAATTACCCCACACCACCACTGTTAAAAATCGGTGCCTTATTTTTAGCATGACACTGAATTTATTTAGCTCCAACTTCTAGCCATTGGATCTTGTGATGCCTTTGTCTTCTAGACTGAGGAACTCATTATAAAAATTATAAAAAGTTTTGTTTTCCATGTAGGTATTTATCAACTGTGATCAAGTCAACCCTTAACCCTTCTCTTTGTTCAGGACCAGCTCCAGGGTTTTGACTGCCCCAATCAGCCAAACAAACAAACAAAAAAAGCCGCAATCACGATCTGCGGCGGCAATTCAGCGGGAGGGACCATCCGCCGAATTGCCGCTGAACAGCTGGACGTGTCGCCCCTCTCCAAAGTGGTCACCACAAGCACCTGCTTGATAAGCTGGTGCATAGAGCCGGCCCTGTCTTTGTTAAGCTAAATAAATTGATCTGAGGTCTATCAATGTAAGGCATGTTTTCCAATCCTTTAATCATGGCTCTTCTCTGAACCCTCTCCAATTTATCAACATTCTTCAATTGTGGACACCAGAAGCAGACACAGTGTTCCAGTAACAGCCACACCAGTGCCAAATACCGCAGTAATATAACCTCCCTATTCCTACTTGAGAGTCCCCTCTTTATATATCCAAGGATCACATTAGCCCTTTTGGCCACTGCAATGCACAGGGAGCTCACATTAAGCTGATTATCCACCAAGCCCCCTAAGTCTTTTTTCGGTCAGGATAGCATTCCATTCTGTAAGAAAGGCCTGCATTCTTTGTTCCTAGACGTAAACATTTACAACTGGCCATATTAAAATATATATTATTTGCTTGCACCCAGCTTTCCAGACTCCTTTCTTTCAGTGACCTTTCCTCTTCATTATTTACTCTTCCCCCAATATTTTGTATCATTTCCAAACTTTATCAGTGATGATTTTATGTTTTCTTCCAAGTCACTAATAAACATTAAGTAATACAGAGCAAAGAATCAATATCTATGGAAATTATGTGCTTGATGATGATTCGCCATTTATAATTACATTTTAAGACCTGTCAGACAGTTTTTATGCATTTACATGTGCTATGTTAATTTTGTATATTCTAGTTTTTTTATTCAAAATGTTATGCTGTACCAAGTCTTAAGTATGTTACATGAAAACCAAACTTGTAATCACATTTCCAAAAAAAATTGAATTAATATGACAGAATCTCTTTTCCATAACATACGTTGATTGGCATTAATTATATTACCCTCCTTTAATTCTTTAGTAATTAAGTCCCTTATCAGCCATTGGATTATTTCTCAGGATCGATGTCAGGCTGCCAGGCCTATTATTACCTGAGTCATCCTGTTTACTCTTTTTAAACATTGTGTGACAAAGTTCCTCCTCTATCTTGGTGGATCCTGCGCTTATTGGCGGATTTTCTTGCCTCAGAGATTCACCAGGTGGGTTGGGGAACAGCCCAGAGACCTTCCCCTCTGGAAGAACCCACAGTCCAGGTCAATTGGGAGGTTTGGGGGGAACCCAGGCCCACCCTCTACTCCGGGTTCCAGCCCAGGGCCCTGTGGACTGCAGCTGTCTACAGTGCCTCCTGTAACAGCTGCATGACAGCTACAACTCCCTGGGCTACTTCCCCATGGCCTCCTCCAAACACCTTCCTTATTCTCACCACAGGATCTTCCTCCTGGTGTCTGATAACGCTTGTGCTCCTCAGTCCTCCAGCAGCACACCCTCTCACTCTCAGCTCCTTGTACCTCTTGCTCCCAGCTCCTCACACTGGCACCACAAACTCAAGTGAGCTCTTTTTAAAATCCAGGTGCCCTGATTAGCCTGCCTTAATTGATTGTAGCAGCTTCTTCTTAATTGGCTCCAGGTGTCCTTATTAGCCTGCCTGCCTGAACTGGTTCTAGCAGGTTCCTGATTACTCTAGTGCAGCCCCTGCTCTGGTCACTCAGGGAACAGAAAACTACTCATCCAGTGACCAGTATATTTGCCCTCTACCAGACTCCTGTACCCCACTGGTCTGGGTCTGTCGCATATCCCTCCCCCCTGCTCAACGCCAAGGGGTTGGGCAGCTTGGGACGCCAGACAGTGCACACGTGACAAGCCATCGGCATTGCCATGACAGCTCCCTGCTTTGTGTTGCACACGGAACTGCAAAGGTTGGAGGGATAAGAACCATCTGGTCACCCTTGTGTTCGTCTCCTTGTTCCACTGCATCCATTGAAGAGGGGCATGGTCGGTCACGAGGACAAATCTGCACCCGAGCAGATAGTAGCGCAATGTTTCCATGGCCTATTTTACAGCAAGGCTATCAGTACGGGTTTACTGCAGAGGGCAGTCCGTAGGTCTGTGAATGCTTCCTCTGCTGCGTCAGACCATCTCACCAGATCAGGCCCACGGGCTTTCACTAGGTCTGTCAGGGGGCTTGCCCTTGTGGCAAAGTGGGGGATAAATCGTCGGTAATACCCCACCACACCTAGGAACGCCCGGACTTGTTTCTTGCGACTTAGTCGGGGCCAATTTTGGATGGCCTCTAACTTATTCACTTGGGGTTTTACCAGACCTTTTCCCACAATGTAGCCAAGATATTTGGCCTCTGTAAACCCTACAGCGCACTTGGCAGGGTTTGCTGTAAGGCCAGCTCGCCTGAAGGTATTGAGGACTGCCTCCACCTTCTCCAGGTCTGGGGCATGAATGACCACATCGTCCAAGTAGGCAGCAGCATAACTGTTATGTGGGCATAATAGCTTGTCCATGAGGTGCTGGAAGGTAGCTGGGGCCCCATGTAGTCCAAAAGGGAGGACGGTATATTGAAAAAGACCCTCTGGTGTAGAAAACGCAGTCTTTTCCTTTGCGCCTTCTGCAAGGGGAATCTGCCAGTACCCGTTTGTCAAGTCTAGGGTAGTCAAGTACCGGGCGTTACCCAGATGGTCCACTAGCTCATCTATGCGAGATATGGGGTACGCGTCGAACTGGGATACTTCGTTTAGTCGCCAGAAGTTGTTGCAAAATCTTTCAGTGCCATCAGGTTTGGGCACCAGCACGATTGGGCTGGACCACTGACCGTGGGATTCTTTGATGATCCCCAACTCCAGCATTTTTTTTTACTTCTGCTTTTATTTCCTTCCTTTTTGCCGCTGGCACCTGATAGGGCCTCATTGTTACTCTGGCCCCAGGGTTCGTGACGATGTGGTGATATGTCTCGGTTGTTCGACCCGGTTTTGTCGAGAAGATCATCTCAGACACCTCATTCTTCTGGTCTGGTGTTAAATCGGGAAACGCTCTCACCTGTTTGGAAGGCTTGTTTTCCTGGGTTAGGTCTTTTTGGACCATTGTGCAAGCCACGGTTTCAGAAGGTTAACGTGATAAATCTGTTCTTGTTTTCTGCGTCCTGACTGACGCACCTTGTAGGTTACTTCCCCACGGGTTCAACCACCTCATACAGCCCCTGCCATTGGGCCGGAAGCTTGCTTTCTGCCGTGGGTACCAACACCATAACCCGATCCCCTGGTTGGAACTGTCGCACTTTTGCCTGGGTTCGCTGGGCCTCCTGTGCCTTCTCCAAATGTTCCCGTACAATAGGGGTAACCCTGGGCTATCTGGTCTCGCATCTGCATTACATGGTCTATTATATTTCTCCCCTCATTGAGTTCCTCTTCCCAGATCTCTTTGGCGATATCTAGTATGGCATGGGGGTGACCCCCGTATAATAACTTGAAGGGGGAAAACTCAGTTGAGGCCTGAGGTACCTCCCGGATAGCGAACATAAGATAGGGTAGTAGGGTGTCCCAGTCCTTCCTGTCCCGACTTACCACCTTCCTTATCATAGCCTTGAGGGTTCAGTTAAACCTTTCTACCAGCCCATCAGTCTGCGGATGGTAGACCGAAGTTCTCAGGGTATGTATATGGAGCAGCGTACAGAGGTCCTTCATTAGCTTAGACATAAATGGGGTTCCTTGGTCGGTTAATATCTCCTTCGGTAGCCCCATTCGGGCAAAGATCCCCACCAGCTCTTTGGCTATAGTTATAGTGTTCCACAGGGGGACAGCTTCTGGCTAGCGAGTAGCATAGTCCAAAACAAGTATATATTGGTGGCCCCAAGCCATCTTCTCCAGAGGTCCCACTAGATCCACGGCTATTCGCTCGAAGGGGACCTCTATGATGGGAAGGGGTACTAAAGGTGCCCTCAAGTGGGGACAGGGACTGTGCAGCTGACACTCCGGGCAGGAGGCACAGTACCTCCGCTCTTCTTCATGTACTCCGGGCCAGAAGAACTGTTGTAGGACTCATGCCAGGGTCTTCTCTACCCCCAAATCCCCCCCAAAAAGATGGCTATGAGCAAGACTTAATACAGCATTCTGGTGTTTTTGAGGTACTAGGATCTGCTGTACCTTCTGCCCCTGTACTGGTGCAACCCGGTATAAGAGATCCTTCTTCATTATGAAGTAGGGTCCTGGTCCCTGGGTTTTCCCTTCCATGGGGACCCCATCTATTTCAGTCACCTCCTTCCTAATGTTGTCATACCTTGGGTCTTCTGCCTGGTCCAGTCCAAAATTTCCTCTCCCGGGGCTAATCTGCCCAAGATCTAGGGGGCCAGTCTCTGTTGCCTCTACTGGTTCAGAAGCATTGGGGGGGGTCAGACTCAGGTGCTTTTCCCTCCTGCGTGGCCTCCTTTTCATCTGCGTGGGTCCACCTACCTACAAGAGCGACCCTCTGGCTTTGGGTCAGTATTCAGGTTCCCAAGGCCTTAGCTGCCCTTCTTTCCCTTTTTGTCTTTCTACCCTATCTGGGAGTGGAGAACAAATCTGGGGATATTTCAGAGAAGATTGGGGGTTGACAGTCTGCTATGGATGCCTCACCAATTTTAGTGTCCCCATCTTTCTCCAATCCCCCTACTGGGAGTAAGTTTCCAAACCCTGTAAAGTCCCTTCCTATGAGCACCGGGTATGGGAGTTTAGGGACTACACCTGCTGCTACCTCAGTAGTGTTCCCTTGGATCTCGATTTTTACTGGGATGGTGGGGTAGTAACTAACTGTCCCATGGACACATGTTATCCCCATACGTTTAGCCTGCAGCAGCTGACTACGCTTCATGAGCTTCCCTGAGGTAAGCGTGATAGCACTCCCCGAATCAACCAGTGCCGTGGTCCCTACCCCATTTAGTTTCACTGGTCTGGTATACATATGTGGGGTTAGTGAGACCCCCACAAGGTGGATTAGGGAGCATGGATCTGCCCAGTTCCCCAGGTTACACTGCATAGGCTCCTCAGCATTGGGACACTATGCAGCTATGTGTCCCCACTCCCCGCAGGCATAACATCTGTATGGGGCCCTAGGCGTTCCCCAGTCTCTTGGTTTGGGCAGTCTAACATCACGATCCTCTTCTCCCTCAGTGCTCCGACTCTTTGTGGCCTCTGATGGGCCTTCAGCCTCTCTCCTTTTCCACCTGGGCCCTCCTGGTCGCCCAGTCACCCAAACTTTAGGGCTCGGTGCTGCTAGTTTAAGCCGGGGTGCCTCTTCCTTAACTGGTCAGGTCAGCTCCCTTGCTGTCCTTTGCCTCTCTACCAGGGCGACAACCTCGTCATAGGTGGAGGGTTCGTTTTGGCTTACCCAGGCACGAAGGTCTGGTGGTAGTCCCCTCATGTAGCGGTCGATGACCAGAACTGCTAGTATCTCTTCTGGACGCCGGGACTCTGTTTGCAACCACTTTCGTGCGAGATGGATGAGGTCATACTATTGGTACCGCGGGGTTTTGTCTTCCTGGTACCTCCAACCATGATACTGCTGGGCCTGCACTGCTGTCGTTACCCCAGATCTGGCCAGGATTTCTGCTTTCAGCTGGGGATAGTCTGCCGCAGCCTCTTGAGGCAGCTCATGGTAGGCCTTCTGGGCCTCCCCACATAGGAATGGGGCAAGGATGCCAGACCACTGATCTCGAGGCCAGGCCTCCCGTAGGGCTGTCCTCTTAAAGGCCAGAAGATATGCCTCTACATCATCCTCCCATGTCATTTTCTGCAGCCAATGGCTGGCCCGTATGAGCCGTGTCCCATCATGGCCGCGATTCAGCTCTGTAAGGGACTTTACCTGGTTTACCAGGTCCCGCAGCATAGCTCGGTCTTGAGCAGCCTGATTAGTCTCTTGCTGCAGCCGCACTGCCTCCTGTTGGGCGGCTGCTTGGACACAGGTAGCCTCCTGCTGGGCCACTGTAGCTTGTATCAATGCCCTTCACTACGTCATCCATTGTGGTGAAAGAAAAATAAACCCTCTCCCTTTTTTTTTTTTTAAATCACCCCCCTTCTTCCGCCGCGCTGTGCACCCCAAGATCCCACTGCTAACACCAGAGTGACAAAGTTCCTCCTCTATCTTGGTGGGTCCTACGCTTATTGGCAGTCTTTCTTGCCTCAGAGATTCACCCCATGTGGGTTGGGGAACAGCCCAGAGACCTTCCCCTCTGGAAGAACCCACAGTCCAGGTCAATTGGGAGGTTTGGGGGGAACCCAGGCCCACCCTCTACTCCGGGTTCCAGCCCAGGGCTCTGTGGACTGCAGCTGTCTATAGTGTCTCCTGTAACAGTTGCATGACAGCTACAACTCCTTGGGCTACTTCCCCATGGCCTCCTCCAAACACCTTCCTTAGGGTACATCTACACTACAGCGGGGAGTCGATTTAAGATACGCAAATTCAGCTACGTGAATAGCGTAACTGAATTCGACGTATTGCAGCCGACTTACCCCGTTGTGAGGACGGCGGCAAAATCGACTTCTGCCGCTTTTTGTCGGCGGCGCTTACTACCACCTCCGCTGGTGGAGTTAGAGCGACGATTTGGGGATCGATTGTCGCGTCCCAACGGGACGCAATAAATCGATCCCCGAGAGGTCGATTTCTACCCGCCGATTCAGGCGGGTAGTATAGACCAGACCTTATTCTCACCACAGGATCTTCCTCCTGGTGTCTGATAACGCTTGTGCTCCTCAGTCCTCCAGCAGCACACCCTCTCACTCCTTGCGCCTCTTGCTCCCAGCTCCTCACACTCGCACCATAAACTGAAGTGAGCTCCTTTTAAAACCCAGGTGCCCTGATTAGCCTGCCTTAATTGATTTTAGCAGCTTCTTCTTAATTGGCTCCAGGTGTCCTAATTAGCCTGCCTGCCTTAACTGGTTCTAGCAGGTTCCTGATTACTCTAGTGCAGCCCCTGCTCTGGTAACTCAGGGAACAGAAAACTACTCATCCAGTGACCAGTATATTTGCCCTCTACCAGACTCCTGTACCCCACTGTCTGGGTCTGTCACAATTGGCATAACATTAGCTTTTTTCCAGGCTTCTGGAACTTCCCCAGAATTCGAAGAGTTCTTGAAAATCAGTATTAACAATCCAGTGAGCTCCTTGGCCTGCACTTTTAAAACTTTGGATGCAATTTAGCCATATCCGCTGATTTAAAAATGTCTAATGTTGGTAGATTAGAGCAGGAAAGAGCATTTTAAAAAAAGAAATGACAATAGATAGCAAAAAATACTGTTATTAAAGATTTTTTCAGTTATCTGAGTCTTGTTCAAAAGCACCCAATTTTTAATGGGATTTATAATGTAAAATGACAGATCAAGTTCACTTATCATTGATCCTCCTCTGTGCTTAAATTTACAATCTGTGAGTAATCGATAAACATTAATACAACTACAAATTTAAGCATGTATGTAAATTTTTGCAGATTAAGGCCATAATCTTTGGTCGTAGTTACCCTCTGACATCCAGAGTTGACATGGAGCCTAAATTTAGAGTGATATATTTTTAAAATAATCTAAGCCCTTTCTTGGAATATATTAAATGATCAGCATTTCTTTCACCATGTGCAAATTCTTTCCTTTTTTACCCCCAGAGTTCTTTCTTTTTTAAAAAGTCTGACACTAGGGAATATAAAAGCAATAAGTGTTTTCAAAGTTATTTCTATAAATTTCAAGAAATGCCTGTCTAATTATGCCCTATATGTAACTAAACGTTAATTACTTTTGTTGTTTCAGTGATCCTCTTAGAACTTGTGTGTAATTAAACACTAGATATATTAATCCTGTTTGAACAGAGCCTCTCTTTGTTGTATAATTAAACAGAAAAAAAATATTTTCACAATTATTTCTATATACTACTAATTAATGAAAAATACATCTGAAAAAACAAACGTGCTGATATTTCTGATCCTCAGAACGGAGGACACTTTTCAAACTTGCCTCTGTGGATCATCTTATTACAGTGTAAAGGAATATATAGCATATTTTAATATCATTTTGAACTAAGAAATAATGAAAATATAACCATTTTTTTCCCAAAGGCAAATGAGCTAGAGATTCCTTTTTAGTATCTTCAAAGCAGCACTACAGAGGCTTGGTACAGTATTTACAATTAGAGGAATAAAACCTCATCATGTCTTCCTTCATCGGAGTATTTTTTTATTGACTTTACATTGTGATGCACCAAGGTTGGCCTTAGTAATACTTTTAAGTACGTTATACATAGGCACTATGTTATATGCAGTATACACAGATTTTCTAGGTTCAGTCCTGCAAGATTCTGAGCCCTCCTATGTGGTGCTGTGCACCCTTAGCTGGGTTCAGTGAGTGGAGAGCACTCAGCACTTTGTAGTATTGGCCCCAACTTGCTATGTGCTTGAGTGCCTTTTGAGAGGCCTTAAGCACCTTCAGCTGACAAACAACGCTTTTGAGAACCAGGCCCAAAGAATTAAAGCAGGACAGTGTGGTGAATGGGGTTGCCAATTTTGGTTGGTCAGATTCCTAGAGGTTTCATCACATGACATAATCTTTAATTAAAGATTAATCTGGAGACTCCAGGACAATCCTGAAGGGTTGGCAAACCAAGACTGGCACAGTGAGTAAACCACACTGAAGCACTGAAATTCTACAGTCCTCCTTTTCCCATGAATTAGCAAATTAAAGATGGGCCCAAGCTCTGCAGTCCAAAGGGGCTCCAGAGCAAAGTGCTATTATACAATGTGACACAAAAATCCACCAAAACAGGAAGTTTTTTTCTTTTTCTTTTTTTTTTAAATTGGCACCGCTTTGAGTACCTTGCTAGATCGTGGCCCTGATCCACCTAATTGGGTCCAATACTGTATTATGCATTTTATACATAGATATAGATTATATATAGATATGAATAAAGACATATGGTGGTGGTATCTGTATACTAATTTGCATGAGCATGTGTAATGGGGTGGCACTCATCTCTTGTGAGCACCCCTTTGACAGAGTGCATGTGCCTACACTTTCTTTCTGCCTTGCAGTGAGTCCCTCTGGCTGCATCTCACACAGTCTGTATGTGAAACAACAAATAGATAACCTCCTGCCACATCCAACAGGGGCCTATCCTCAGTTGGCCTCTCTCTTCCTGTAACCCTCCCTGGGTCCTTAATTAGTCCAGCAATCTTTAAAAAGGTCTCAGCCCTGGTATCGAGGTGTAGTCCAGGGCTCCCTCCCTAGACGCAATGTCCTTGCCCCCTCTGGGCCTTTCTAGTCCCAGATCTCCTGCTAGGCCACTAAAACAGTTCAGTTCTCCTTCTGGGGTGCATCAAAGTCCAGGCCATTTCCACAGTGGCTAATGGAGGGGACCCGTGCCCTCCCTCTACTCCCAGGTCCCAGCCCATGGACACTATAGATAGCAGCCATTCACCATGTCCTTTTATCTAAGCTGCATCACTGCTGAGATTCCTTGGGCTGCTTCCCCATGGCCCCACACATTGTTCACCCTTACCTCAGGGCCACGTTCCAGCAGCCAGCTAGGAGCGCCTTTCAGGGCCGGCTCTAACTTTTTTGCTGCCCCAAGCAGCAAAATAAAGCGCCGCCCCGCCGGAACCCTCCACCCCCCAAGCGCCGCGCTGCCGGAGCCCGCCCCCCTGCCGAGCACCACGCCACCGGAACCCCCCCAGAGCGACGCGCCCCCCACCGAGGACCGCTCCGCCGGAGTGCCCCACACCGCACTGCCCCTCGCCACCCCAAGATTGGCCACCCCTTACCAGGTGCCACCCCAAGCATGTGCTTGGCTGCCTGGTGCCGGCCCTGGCTCCTTTTTGCTTCTCCTGGTCTCTGTCAGCAACTGCTCTGGCTGAGGTCCTTCAGCCAGTCAGGAATACCATCTTAACTCCTCTGGCTCCAGGCAGCAACTGCACTCGCTCTGGGCCTGCAGCTCTTTTTATACTAGCCTGCTGACCCCTGATTGGCTGCATCCCACACAGACACTTTAGGAAGCTTAGAGGACCCTTGCCACTGCCCTTTTCTGGGGTGGGGTAAGGCAGGGCCGTGAGGGCTCCAGCAGGGGGCCTCAGGACCTAGTCCAGCTCAACACAGCATATAGAATCCTAGAATATCAGGGTTGGAAGGGACCTCAGGAGGTCATCTAGTCCAACCCAAAGCAGGACCAAACCCCAATAAATCATCCCAGCCAGGGCTTTGTCAAGCCTGACCTTAAAAACCTCTAAGGAAGGAGATTCCATCACCTCCCTAGGTAACCCATTCCAGTGTTTCACCACCCTCCTACTGAAAAAGTTTTTCCTAATATCCAACCTAAACCTCCCCCACTGCAACTTGAGACCATTACTTCTTGTTTTGTCCTCCAGCCAGCAGAAAATGCCATAATCTCTAGAGTAAAAAAAGGAAAATAAACCCAGAGGTCAGCAGGGACCAATGATATGTTTATCCTGTTCCTTAGATAATCATGCCTGTTTTCTGCCCACAAATCCATCTTCAATAGGAGGACTGCTTCTATCAATGCAAACTTTGGAGCAGCTTTAAAATGGCTACTTGTTTTGTTGATGGTGGTGTTGGTTTTGATTTTTTAAAACCACATTGCTTATTCGTCTCACCGTCCTCAAAATTGTACTGATCTAAATTGCATGACTGGTGATATTCAGACCAGGACCAGATTTTTGTTCTAATATTTTGTGATACATCATGGCTATGAATTTGAGATTTATTTCATTTGAGAGGAGCTTGGAAGCCTGTCTTCCCAACAGGATACAGTGAATGTTTCCAGAAAGTTCTCAGGATATTGGACCTTAAACTCATAGCTTTATGATTTTAGAAAAGTTATTTCAGACTATTATCAGGGACATCTAAAATGTTTACACCTCTCTCCTTCCAATAGCAGCTCAGTTAGCCTCATGATACTAGGGCACCCTGGCTATACAGGAAACATACAGAAAAAAATAGCAGGAATTAAAAACAAACAAAAGAAATCTACTATCTAAAATAGTTTTTCCTTTGAAGTATATTACATATATAAAACATGATGGTGTGATCTAGCATAAAGGATTTTATTGGCTTTATTTGGAAGCACCTGAGTAAAGTGGCCATTTTATATACATGCCAAACTCATGATACACCATATGGTTTCCCTTGTCCCCTCTATTGAGATGTCCTTTCGCACTATCAATTTTTTATTTTATTTTTAATTCCATTATCCTGTTACAACATGGCTGTTTTTTGCTCAAGCAATGGTCCTGACAGTAGCAGAGAAGTAAGATATTTTTTCCTGCAAAAAATAATAAATATTAACCATGGATGTGAATATTGTACTACTTGACCCTCTGAAAAATCAACTTGACAAATTGTGCAGTGGCATTCTGGAAGAAAAAAAGAGTACAGATCAATAGAATCTGCATGGTGTCCTGTTGAGTGAAATATAACTCCAAAGCAAATTCAGTTATAAAAGTGTCTGTCTTCTATCATAGACAGTCACTCAGGGTGACAGAAATGGTGAATAATCGATTTACAACAGTTATGGGAGGGTTTCCAGGGTACCTGAGCCCTTCCATATTGTTTTGATTGAAACAAGTCCCGAATTCTGGAAATTACATTCTCTTCCTTACATTAAAAGTTATAAGCAAGTTAAACTTTAATGCAGGAGGACATAAATGGAAACATTAAAATTAATTATTCAAATTTAATCTGTTCTTCAGTTCTACAGAAAGATTTAATTTGAGCATTACACTTCAGCCATTTAAGCAATGTAATCTTAAATATCAGAATAGAGACTTTACGGGGTTTTTTGTTAGGTAATATAATAATCTGTCACTTAACATAGTGTCATTGAGCAGTAGGCCCCACAGATGAAAGGGAAAAAGCTTAATGAGACAAGTTGATGCCAACATTGTCACCCAGACATTTCTTTTAAAGAACAGATCTTTTCTCTGCACAGTACATAATGTTCATCAGCACTTGCACAGGATTAAAATAGTTTGAGTACAGTTCTATTATTTTGTTGTTTAATTATTTTATTACACAAAATTTAGTGCGATATTGCCCACAGAAGTCTGCAGTAGCTATTTGGTAGGATTTGTGTAGCTCTGAAATTGCCGTTAACTAACTCATTAAACTAAATAAAATGTTTTTTTTTTACAGAACACTTAATATCTAAGATAAATAATGTCTACTTGAAGGTTATTGTATTGTATTCTCTATAAGAGAAGCCCACCCAAACCAAGTTGTATGCATTTTGATATGGAGAGTAAGGAGCTGACTGTAAGGAATTCAGTGACTGATCCTGCAACCCTTACTCAGATGAGTAGTTCTTACTCCTGCAGTCAGTCCAGTTAAATACAAGTTGCCTTTTTCATACCATACTGAAAATTATTTCCAGCCCCAGTAGCTAAAACAGCAAAAGGATTTTTACTTATGTATTTTTATGATTTGGAACTTACTCCTACAAGTCCCTTGCATATGGAAACCTCGTCAAAATCAGTGAAAGTTCTTTGTATGTAGGCTTGCAGTATCTGACAACTTTATTTTTTCATAATGTAAAAAAAAAAAAAAATTGTCAGAATAGGGAGTGACTGGTCCCACAAGTGATTGTGTGTGCCTTCGGCAGTGAAAAAGCCCAAAGCCAGATGCATATTCAGACATTAAAAAACAAAACAAACCCCTTTCTTCTACAAACCATGCTCTGAGTGTCCCTAGCGTCTGTCAGAAGCTGGGAATGGATGACAGGGGATGGATCACTTGATTGCTTGTTCTGTTTATTCCCTCTGAAACACCTGGCATTGACCACTGTCAGAAGACAGGATACTGGGCTAGATGCTGACTTAAAACTAAAAAATCAAGGAAAAAAATACATAGTCTGTTCCTCCATCTACAGGCATAAAACTTACCATTACCACAACTATTGCATCCCCCACCCTTACCACTTCCCTTCTAGAGGTGCTAGCCTTCCAGCATGCACTTTACCCCGTTAAAGTAAGAGCTAGAGTAATGAGTAAGGTTAGATTTAGTCACAGGTCTTTTTAGTAAAAGTCATGGACAGGTCACAGGCAATAAACAAAAATTCACAGAAGCCCGTGACCTGTCTGTGACTTTTACTAAAAATAAGCAGGGGGGTTGACTGCTGGGGAGGAGACTAATTGCTCCAGCTCCTGCTGCCCATGAAGGATGCTGACAGCTGTGGGGTCCCCATTGCCGGGGCAACTCAGAATTCCAGGGCCCCCACCACCTGTGGTGGCTTGGAGCTCCAAAGCCCCGAGGCAGCAGCTCAGAGCTCCAGAGGCCTTCTCAATTTTAAAAGTCCATAGAGCATGAACTCTGTGTGTATTTTTCTTTCCTATATATAACTAAAAACATTTAGCATCTAAATTTAGATAATGTTTGGATTTGAAGGAAATTCTGATCTTGTAGTGACCCACATTTACTTCTGATTGACTGTATTTGTTCATTATATATGGAAAATATGGTTTTGTTATTATAAATGGACAAAAAGCAGGGGAAATAACTATGCTTCTGTTACCCATAAATCATTAGTGAAAATCAGTGGAAAGTATGGCTATTATTCAATTGCTTGCAGTGTAAAACAAATGAAAAACCTACCAACCTTCACATTAAACTCTGTGTGTCATTTTCAGAGGGTATTTGTTCATTTGCTTTATCATATGCCTTTAAATACTTTTTTTTTAAAGTATTTCTTTAACCATGTGATAAATTTCAATTTCAAATTGTTAGATCAGTAAATCTAAATTATTTTCTTATACATGTGTGAAAATATTTTTCAGCCTGGTTGAATGAATAGCTGGAGAATAACAGAAAAGTCTGCTGATAACAAGCCTGGTTCCACAAACTTAACTTAGAATTTGAACACTCTCACACGCTAATCAAGTTTTAGGGGGGAGGGGAATCCAGGATTAGCCAGGTTTCAGAGTAGCAGCCGTGTTAGTCTGTATCCGTAAAAAGAACAGGAGTACTTGTGGCACCTTAGAGACTAACAAATTTTTAACATGATTAGCCAGGTCTATTTTCTGAACATTAATTGGCAAAAAAAAAATGTACGATCAGTTTAAAATTTGATTACACAAATCTATAAAGCCAAGCTAACATAATACAAAAAAATACTGTTGTTGAATACTGATGTGTTAAGAGTGCTTGTAAATTGTCAGTACCAGAAATGCAATATTGAAACAATAATGAATCGTTTAAAACATAATGTTGGATTAAATATATTACAGAAATTAGACTTAATACTTAATTCAAAAACATGAGTGCAATTGAGTGAGCCACAGAATAACTTTATTCATCCAGTCAGTGTTTCAGTTTTCATGAAGATGAACAAACCTACTTCCTCTGACTTTACATCAGCACAGGACTTCATTGGTTTTTTTCATTCTTAACAATTAGTTTCCTTATTCTGGCTATTATGCATATTAATTAACATCCAGCAATCAGTTGCTCTCTTCACTTTGTTTTTTTGCCATAAACCTCAACGTATCCTCAACAGCATCCTCAAATGCCCTGGGTGTAAGCCACACACAGTGCCTTACTGGGAGTAATTGGTGGTGGAGTGGGTGGATCTATTAGTGTCCATATGCTCTCTAGAATGGACAAGTGAGAAATTCACAAGCTGTCAGCTAAACTTAATTTTTTGTCAGCGTGATGAAGGAAGTCTTCGTTCTTCTTAATATCTGGTCTGACTTTGTGAAAAATGGATCTTGTTCCTTAATGGCTGGAGAATTAAGTTAGCAAAATTTAAATTCCCTTCCAGCAATTCAGAGTGATCTTGGCTGTTACTGATCTTCTTCAGGCATTATGAATATCTTCCAAGAGCTGATGAGCAGTCAGCAGTAGTGATAAAGTGGTGATGCTATTTATTCCTTCTTGTTAAAATATTTGATACTTTGGATAATGCCCAGATTCATTAGCTGGATATGGTATGTAATATTTAGTAATACATGAGAGTCTCCATGAGTCCTGTTACCAGGGTAGGAACGATGCTAGAATTATCTACCTAAAGAAAAACGTAGTGTAATTTAAAGTGGATTTATTTGTCAAATTCTTAGACTTTTTTTGAAATTCAGTAGTTGTAAACCAGATGGTTACATTTTCTCATACCATGCCTAAATCATTGGGTCAAAGTTTCCTATGATGTTTGTAGATTTTATATCAGAGGGGTAGCCGTGTTAGTCTGAATCTGTAAAAAGCAACAGAGGGTCCTGTGGCACCTTTAAGGCTAACTTCTGTTAGTCTTAAAGGTGCCACAGGACCCTCTGTTGCTTTTTGTAGATTTTATAGTTTGAGCTCACACACATACAGACAGACATCATCTTCCTTTCCAAGTGCAAACAGATGGACATCATACCAAACAGACTGAAGGTAAAAAATCCATTGCAATTGACATACTACACTGACTATGGTGAGAGATTGTGCTACACACTCCCAAAGAAACTGAGGAACCACCTGATCAGCATCCTGTACAGCAAACAGGAGAAGATCAAGAATGAGCTCTCAAAACTGGAGACTCTCATACAAAACCAACCTTCCACACAAACTTCAACGTGGCTGGACTTTACAAAAATGAGACAAGCCATTTACAATGCACACTTTACTTCTCTACAGAGGAAAAAGGACAGTAAACTATCTAAACTCATACATGCCACAGGGGGCTACAACAGTGGTACCCTCAACTCACCTAACAATATTGTTAATCTATCCAACCACACACTTAGCCCAGCAGAAGAGTCTGTCCTATCTTGGGGACTTTCTCTCTGCCCCACCACCCCCATGCACATGATACAGTTCTGTGGTGATCTGGAAGCCTACTTTCACCATCTCCAACTCAAAAAATATTTTCAACACACCACTGAATAGAGCATTGACCTACAGGAACCCTCCTACCAAAACTACAAGAAGAAGAATTCTGTGTGGACTCCTCCTGATTGTCGAAATGACAAACTGGACTTCTACACAGAGTGCTTCCGCAGACGTGCACAGGCTGAAATTGTGAACAAACAACATCACTTGCCCCATAACCTCAGCCGTACAAAACGCAATGCCATCCACAGCTTCAGAAACAACTCTGACATTATAAACAAAGGAGCTGACAAAGGAGGTGTTGTAGTCATAATGAACAGGTCAGATTATGAACAGGAGGCTGCCAGGCAACTCTCCAACACCATATTCCACAGGCCACTATCCTCCAATCCCACTGAGGAGTACCAAAAGAAACTACATGATCTGCTCAAGAAACTCCCTGCTATAGCACAGGAACAAATCTACACAGACACACCCCCTAGACCCCTGACCAGGGTATTCTATCTGCTACCCAAGATCCATAAACCTGGAAATTCTGGACACCCCATCATCTCAGGCTCTGGCACTCTTATGCAGGATTATCTGGCTATTTGGACTCTCTTCTCAGACCGTAAGCTACCAGCACTCCTAGCTATCTTTGAGACACCACCGACTTCCTGAGGAAATTACAATGCATTGGTGATCTTCCTGACAACACCCTCCTGGCCACCATAGATGTAGAAGCTCTTTACACCAATATTCCACACGAGGATGGACTACAAGCTGTCAGGAATAGTATCCCTGATAAGGCCACAGCACATTGGTGGCTGAGCTTTGTGACTTTGTCCTCACCCACAACCATTTCAGATTTGGGGACAACTTATACCTTCAAGTCAGCGGCACTGCTATGGATACCCGCATGGCCCCACAGTATGCCAACATTTTTATGGCTGACTTAGAACAACGCTTCCTCAGCTCTCGTCCCCTAGCGCCCCTCCTCTACTTGCGCTACATTGATGACATCTTCATCATATGGACCCACGGGAAGGAGGCCCTTGAAGAATTCCACCTGGATTTCAACAATTTCCACCCCACCATCAACCTCAGCCTGGACCAGTCCACACAAGAGATCCACTTCCTGGACACTACAGTGCAAATAAGTGATGGCCACATAAACACCACCCTATACCAGAAACCTACTCACCGCTATACTTACCTACATGCCTTCAGCTTCCATCCAGGACACATCACATGATCCATTGTCTACAGCCAAGCCCTAAGATAAAACCACATTTGCTCCAATCCCTCAGAGACAGACACCTACAAGATCTTTATTAAGCATTCTTAAAACTACAATACCCACCTGAGGAAGTGAGCAAACAGATTGACAGAGCGAGATAGTTACCCAGAAATCACTTACTACAGGACAGTCCCAACAAGGAAAATAACAGAACACCACTGGCCATCACATACAGCCCCCAGCTAAAACCTCTCCAGCACATCATCAATGATCTACAACCTATCCTGGAAAAAGATCCCTCACTCTCACAGACCTTGGGAAGTAGGCCAGTCTTTGCTTACAGACAGCCCCCCAACCTGAAGCAAATATTATCGGCAACTACACGCCCGTCCACACCACAGAAACACTAACCCAGGAACCAGTCCCTGTAACAAACCCTGTTGCCTACTCTGTCCCCATATCTATCCTAGCAACACCATCGGAGGACCCAACCACATGAGCCACACCATCAGGGGCTCATTCACCTTCACATCTACTAATGTGATATATGCCATCATGTACTAGCAATGCCCCTCTGCCATGTACATTGGCCAAACCGGACAGTCTCTACGGAAAAGAATAAATGGACACAAATCAGACATCAGGAATGATAACATACAAAATCCAGTAGGAGAACACTTCAATCTCCCTGGACCCTCGATAACAGATTTAAAAGTAGCCATTCTTCAACAAAAAATCTTCAGAAACAAACTTCAAAGAGAAACTGAATAGCTACAATTCATTTGCAAATTTAACACCATTAATTTGGGCTTGAATAGGGACTGGGAGTGACTGGCTCACTATAAAAGCAATTTCCCCTCTCTTGGTATTTGACATCTTCTCATCAATTATTGGGAGTGGACCACATCCACCCTGATTGAATAAATCTGTTAGTCTTGAAGGTGCCACCAGACTCCTCATTGTTTTTGTGGATACAGACTAACACGGCTACCCGTTTGATACTTAGTTTGAGCTTGTCACTTCCACTAGCTTACATACAGAGAGATACTGGTAGTCTTAGAATAAATTAGTGACAAAATAATGCAGCTGCCAAAGTGGAGTTAAAAACAAACAAACAAAAACCCTAGCAGCATCACATGCCATTGCACCTCTTGCATTCATCCCAGTCATAGAGATATTTAGTATAGATTCCTAATCTGTTTGCTAAATTCCTAAAATGCTGTTTGTCAAAGCATATATGAACCACAGTATTAGAATCTATTGTGGGATGCTAGCCATCTGTCTCTGCTTCTCCATATGCCACTACATGTTGATGGGCCAATCCATATGCCATACCCTTAATATGCATATGCCACCCTGTCCTTGTATGTTGTTGTTTGGTCTTCTGTTTTTCCAGATGCATAGCTGACATTTCAGTAACAATGAGAGTTCTACATGGCAGTGCTTTCTACCTGCTACTGTAGCCATGGTTTGCACAATATTTTCATGATTCATTAAAATCACAGGTTTAAATACAGACACCTAGATCAAGGTCATTATCTTTTCTCTGTTACTGAAAGTGGGATGCAACTACTGAATTTGTATAATAAGGATAAAGTGTGTAGATCGTATTAGCCTGCAAGCAACAATGAAGATGGCCATGACACTAGTCATTCACTATAATCACTATTTATCACTGCAGCTAGCCAGACAACCTGCAAGGTGTCAATGATGTATGGCTTATTCATGTTTATACAATCAGAGAGCAGCCAGATGCCACTGAGTTTGTCAGCATTGCAAAATACACTGTAAATATACAAAAGCGATACGCATCCAAAGCTTTCACTTCAAAAGAGAGGCAACATTATAAAACCAGTCAAATATGCATATTCACTAGTTTAATGTATGTAATTTAAAAAAATCTGATTCACAGACATACAGGTTAATATCACCAAATCCAAATGCAGCCAGCTTTGTCATAAATGCCTTCCTATTTAAAGTAGTTTATGAAAGATAGTGAACTATCAGATTTATTCATATATTTTTAATCTCTTTTTGGTCCTATTTGACAAGTCCCTACTGTATGCACTAGAGCAGGAGGATGTGATTACACTGAAGTCTCTGAGTGAAGACTTTATGGCAGTGGGCTTTTTAGAAGTACCTTTTACCAAACAGGAGATTAAACTGGTTACAAAAATTGCCATTAAATAGATTCAAAAGTAAACCGATAGTTTTAATCACTTCTGAAGAAAGGCTAGGTCCATTTTTGACAATAAATAAATAAATATTTGCTTGACCATTCTGCTATATACAAATATAGGGCTAAATTGTCACTGTCGAACCTTGCCTGAGTAAGGCATAGCACATAACTGCCCTCTCCAGGAGCAGACCAGGGAGGGAATTATCACTTTCAGTGACAGTTCTCTTCCTAGCTTCCCCTTTGCCCCTGTGGGCAGTAATCTACTACTTGCCATGCCGGCCCAGCTGTGCTGGCCAGTGCATCATGTGCCCTTACGGTGGTGGCAAGGCTCCACCCACTCCACTCCTCTCCAGTCTTGGAGGGGAAGTATGGCTTACAATGGAGGTTACACTTCCCCCCTCCACAGAGGAGTAAGAGGAAGTCTTATTTCTCCTTGCTCCCCTGGATGGGCTCACAGGAGAAGAGACAGTCTTGGCCAGAAGTGATCCAGAGAAAATGCACATGGTTATAATGTACAGTATAACTTTTGTAAGTATGACTGCCAATGAGCTAATAACCTCTTTTTAAGTCAATTCATAGAATCATAGAAGATTAGGGTTGGAAGAGACCTCGGGAGGTCATCTAGTCCAACCCCCTGCTCAAAGCAGGACCAACACCAATTAAATCATCCCAGCCAGGGCTTTGTCAAGACAGGCCTTAAAAGCCTCTAAGAATGGAGATTCCACCACCTCCCTAAGTAACCCATTCCAGTGCTTCACCACCCTCCCAGTGAAATAGTGTTTCCTAATATCCAACCTAGACCTCCCCCACTGCAACTTGAGACCATTGCTCCTTTTTCTGCCATCTGCCACCACTGAGAACAGCCGAGCTCCATCCTCTTTGGAACCCCCTTTCAGGAGCTGAAGGCTATCATTAAATACCCCCTCACTCTTCTCTTCTTCAGACTAAACAAGCCCAGTTCCTCAGCCTCCCCTCGTAAGTGATGTGCCCTAGCCCCCTGATCATTTTTGTTGCCCTCTGCTAGACTCTCTCCAATTTGTCCACATCCTTTCTGTAGTGGGTGCCCAAAACTGGATGCAATACTCCAGATGTGGCCTCACCAATGCTGAATAGAGGGGAATAATCACTTCCTTCAATCTGCTGGCAACGCTCCTACTAATGCAGCCCAGCATGCCGTTAGCCTTCTTGGCAACAAGGGCACACTGCTGACTCATATCCAGCTTCTCATCCATTGTAATCCCCAAGTCCTTTTCTGCAGAACTGCTGCTTAGCCAGTCGGTCCCCAGCCTGTAGCGGTGCATGGGATTTTTCTGTCCTAAATGCAGGACTCTGCACTTGTCCTTGTTGAACCTCATCAGATTTATTTTGGCCCAGTCCTCCAATTTGTGTAGGTCAATCTGGACCCTATCCCTATCTACCTCTTTCCCCTCTTCCCCATCCCTCCCAGTTTAGTGTCATCTGCAAACTTGCTGAGGGTGCAATCCATCCCATCATCCAGATCATTAATAAAGTTGTTGAACAAAACTGGCCCCAGGACCAACCCTTGGGGTACTCTGCTTGATACCGGCTGCTAACTAGACATTGAGCCATTGATCACTACAAGTTGAGCCCGAAAATCTAGCCAGCTTTCTATCCACCTTATAGTTCATTCATCTAATCCATTCTTTTTAACTTGCTGGCAAGAATACTGTGGGAGACCATATCAAAAGCTTTGCTAAAGTCAAGAAATATCACATTCACCGCTTTCCCCTCATCCACAGAGCCAGTTATCTCATTATAGAAGGCAATCAGGTTGGTCAGGCATGACTTGCCCTTGGTGAATCCATGTTGACTGTCATTGATCACCCTCTTCTCCTCCACGTGCTTCAAAATGGTTTCCTTGAGGACCTGCTCCATGATTTTTCAGGGACCGAGTTGAGGCTGTAGTTCCCCGGGTTCTCCTTCCATTTTTTAAAGATGGGCACTATATTTGCCTTTTTTCAGTCATCCAATTCAGATTATCATGCTCATTAATTTTATTTTTATAAGTATTTATAAGAAAGCCGCTACCATAGTAATGAGAGGTCAAAACGTCATATGTAATTTTTCAACTAATGATTTTTCAATTCAAGGAGAAAATTATATGAAAGTTCTTTTTTGTAATAAAATCTGAGCTAGCCAATGAGTACTAGATAGTTGAAAGTTTAATACAAATCAGCCATTCAGAAATCAGTTGAGGATCTGATCCACTGTCCTCTGAAGTTAATATGGGTGAAATCCTGGCCCCATAGCAAAATTTCCACTGAGTTAATGGGGGCCAGAATTTCACCCATGGAGTCTTTCCAATGTTTCATTGAGCATTTGACCAAGCCCTTATTTCATATCTGGAAAGAGAACAAATCTGTTCTCTAAGCTGATCACTATGCTGATATTCAATATAGTAGAGAGAACCTGCACAATGGTTCTACAGTAATTTGATATAAAGGTACTCTAACAGGATCACTGTTTGATTAAATCTACTTCCCCTTGCATTTAGTCTGTCTGTCTAGCTGCAAGAGACCATTATCCCATGGCAATGTTCTTCTTTAATGATATCGCTTGAAAAAACTTTCACCTCCAAGATTCCTGTTTCAATTCCCATCCTCCTTCAGTCAACCAGAACTCCACCAGCAGCATGGTTTCAAAGCATCTTATTCATAGATTCTAGGACTGGAAGGGACCTCAAGAGGTCATCGATTCCAGTCCCCTGCCCTCATGGCAGGACCAAATACTGTGTAGACCATCCCTGATAGACATTTATCTAACCTACTCTTAAATATCTCCAGAGATGGAGATTCCACAACCTCCCTAGGCAGTTTATTCCTGTGTTTAACCATCCTGACAGTTAGGAACTTTTTCCTAATGTCCAGCCTAAACCTCCCTTGCTGCAGTTTAAGCCCATTGCTTCTTGTTCTATCCTTAGAGGCTAAGGTGAACAAGTTTTCTCCCTCCTCCTTATGACACCCTTTTAGATACCTGAAAACTGCTATCATGTCCCCTCTCAGTCTTCTCTTTTCCAAACTAAACAAACCCAATTCTTTCAGCCTTCCTTCATAGGTCATGTTCTCAAGACCTTTAATCATTCTTGTTGCTCTTCTCTGTACTCTGTCCAATTTCTCCACATCTTTCTTGAAATGCGGTGCCCAGAACTGGACACAATACTCCAGTTGAGGCCTAACCAGCACAGAGTAGAGCAGAAGAATGACTTCTCGTGTCTTGCTCACAACACACCTGTTAATACATCCCAGAATCATGTTGGCTTTTTTTGCAACAGCATCACACTGTTGACACATATTTAGTTTGTGGTCCACTATAACCCCTAGATCCCTTTCTGCCGTACTCCTTCCTAGACAGTCTCTTCCCATTCTGTATGTGTGAAACTGATTGTTCCTTCCTAAGTGGAGCACTTTGCATTTGTCTTTGTTAAACTTCATCCTGTTTACCTCAGACCATTTCTTCAATTTGTCCAGATCATTTTGAATTATGACCCTGTCCTCCAAAGCAGTTGCAATCCCTCCCAGTTTGGTATGATCTGCAAACTTAATAAGCGTACTTTCTATGCCAATATCTAAGTCATTCATGAAGATATTGAACAGAGCCAGTCCCAAAACAGACCCCTGCGGGACCCCACTTGTTATGCCTTTCCAGCAGGATTGAGAACCATTAATAACAACTTTCTAAGTATGGTAATCCAGCCAGTTATGCATCCACCTTATAGTAGCCCCATCTAAATTGTATTTGCCTAGTTTATCGATAAGAATATCATGCGAGACTGTATCAAATGCCTTACTAAAGTCTAGATATCCCACATCCACAGCTTCTCCCTTATCCACAAGGCTCGTTATCCTAACAAAGAAAGCTATCAGATTGGTTTGACACGATTTGTTCTTTACAATTCCATGCTGGCTATTCCCTATCACCTTACCACCTTCCAAGTGTTTTCAGATGATTTCCTTAATTACTTGCTCCATTATCTTCCCTGGCACAGAAGTTAAACTAACTGATCTGTAGTTTCCTGGGTTGGTTTTATTTCCCTTTTTATAGATGGGCACTATATTTGCCCTTTTCCAGTCTTCTGGAATCTCTCCCGTCTCCCATGATTTTACAAAGATAATAGCTAGAGGCTCAGATACCTCCTCTATTAGCTCCTTGAGTATTCTGGGATGCATTTCATCAGGCCCTGGTGACTTGCAGGCATCTAACTTTTCTAAGTGATTTTTAACTTGTTCTTTTTTTTATTTTATCTGCTAAACCTTCCCCCTTCCCATTAGCATTCACTAGGTTAGGCATTCCTTCAGACTTCTCGGTGAAGACCGAAACAAAGAAGTCATTAAGCATCTCTGCCATTTCCAAGTTTCCTGTTACTGTTTCTCCCTCTTCACTGAGCAGTGGGCCTACCCTGTCTTTGGTCTTCCTCTTGCTTCTAATTTATTGATAAAAAGTCTTCTTGTTTCCCTTTATTCCCGTAGCTAGTTTGAGCTCATTTTGTGCCTTTGCCTTTCTAATCTTGCCCCTGCATTCCTGTGTTGTTTGCCTGTATTCATCCTTTGTAATCTGTCCTAGTTTCCACTTTTTATATGACTCCTTTTTATTTTTTAGATCATGCAAGATCTCAAGGTTAAGCCAAGGTTGTCTTTTGTCACATTTTCTATCTTTCCTAACCAGCGGAATAGCTTGCTTTTGGGCCCTTAATAGTGTCCCTTTGAAAAACTGCCAACTCTCCTCAGTTGTTTTTTCCCTCAGTCTTGATTCCCATGGGACCTTACCTATCAGCTCTCTGAGCTTACCAAAATCCACCTTCCTGAAATCCATTGTCTCTATTTTGCTGTACTCCCTTCTACCCTTCCTTAGAATTTCAAACTCTATGATTTCATGGTCACTTTCACCCAAGCTGCCTTCTACTTTCAAATTTTCAATGAGTTCCTCCCTATTTGTTAAAATCAAGTCTAGAACAGCTTCTCAACTAGTAGCTTTTTCAACCTTCTGAAATAAAAAGTTGTCTGCAATGCAGTTCAGGAATTTGTTGGATAGTTTGTGCCCCCACTGTGTTATTTTTCCAACATATATTTGGATAGTTGAAGTCCCCCATCACTACCAAATCTTGGGCTTTGGATGATTTTGTTAGTTGTTTAAAAAAAGCCTCTTCCACCTGGTTAGGTGGCCTTACATTATTACACTGACGTTCTCTGACTATTTGTAAGGCTTTAGACTAAAAAACATCCTGTATTTCGCATAGTAAGAAGTTATTCAAAAGAAACTGGATTTTAGACAAAAATGCTTAATCCTCACAGTACAGCCACATTAGAGCTGTTCTGCTGAACTGCAGAGAAAATTCTGGTCCAGTCTTGCTTTTACAAAGAAAAAATAGTTCCTCCCTTAAGGTTAGTGATTACTAGATTGTGACTAACCCTTACATGGGTGTACAGTGAAGTGAAAGCAAACAAGGAACCTTCCCTGTTGCATGCTTTGAGTAAGGATCTGTCACAATTCAGGCCGCACACTCAGGGGAAATACATAGATTGCTGCCTCCTTGTACATCCCTCTGAATGCACATCACCACAAAGCTGGTAGGGATCCTGCCATCCCCTCCATTGGCCTTCTGAGGACACCTACATTAGCGAGGGAGGTCCGACTTAACGATCACAGCGTCCCTTCAGGCCTTGGCATCTGTGAATCCTTTACCCCATAGAGATGTGCAGCAGCAGAGGAGCTCTAGGAGGAATTTTGCTCTTCTGAGGCACAATACCTCCTGGAGTGTACTGTAGAGTGGTATGACCTGCATCATAGGATAGCACTGGAATCTTTTCCTATTAAAATCAGTACAAAGTCTCCCATTGGCTTTTCTGACAAAGGATCGGACTCATAATGCATTACTGAGACCTACACTAAAAAAGGTATGGCCTATTTCTTGTTTTCCTGTTTATTTTCCCTTTAGAAAAGCTGTCGTTCTTATTGGTGTTTATGCAGTTAACTAAATGTATGGTATTCCACCACAGTAAGCAGAACATAAAAATCTGGCAAGAGGCAGCCCTGACTTATTTCTTTTAGTTCAGTGTTTTCTTCTGAAAGTACCACAAGGTTAGTTGCATATTTCTTTAGGATCATTACACTTCGACTGCTGTAATGAAATAAGCTTAGCTTCTCTGATACTTTCCTAGGCTGGTGTATTATACATAAATGAAATGTGATCTGTGTAGTGAAATAAATTTCTTACTATAGTAGTAGTAAATTAAAGATGCATATGGTTTGTTAATTATGGGTAACAACATGCCTGTCGACAAGTTCAATGTATTTTTCAGTTCCTGGTAAACTTTTATGAATTCTTTTTTGGGAGGTGAGGGGGTGCTTAAATTCTTTTTATAGGTTTTCAAAGGGGAGGCAAGGACAGGGTTATATGGGAGGGTATTAAACTGGTATAGTAGGCAATAATATAAGAAGAAATATAAATAGCACATGTAAAATATAACTGTACCATGATACTCTGACTTTTCTTCATTCATGTCAAGAAAACAAGGCCGTACAACTTTAAAATCCTTAACTTTATTGATAAGATCTTGTATGAAAAGTTTATATTCTTTAACCCCCTCTGCATGTTGAGGTATCTCAGATGCATAGTTAAAGGGACAGCAGTAGGACAAAAAGTGTTTAACTTGCTACTTCAAGATGATAGATGAAGGGGCTTCTTGGGGTCCTGAGGACTGTTCTTGAGGACTTGCAGGAAGGAGTGGGCTTACTTTTATTGCCATCCATACCCTCCTGTAGGCCAAGAATCAAAGAAGGCCAAGGCTTCCTCCTGAAGACATCAGGAAGATGGATCTGCACTGGCTATTTGTTCACGTCCAGTAAGAGTTTAAGGTGTCGATTTTTAACCATAAAGCCCTGACTGGTTTAAGACCAGTCTGTCAAATGGGACTGTCTCAGTGCAGTACAGCTGCAGTCACTGGGCACACACAGGATAGGACTCCCTTGTTATGAAAAAGAGGGAGCCGCTGGCAGGTGTTTTCCATGGAGGACTCTTAAGTTTGGACTATTTCTCCCCTTAATCTATAATTTCCCAACTCTGTTGACCTTCAGGGCAGTCTGCAAGGCTCAGCTATTCCCCAGGCTATTGGGGATGGAAGGGATTGATAAATGCTAGTGTTTGTGTTTTTAATATGGCTATATTGCTGTATGACTATAATTTATAGCAAGGATTCCTAGGATAGGAACCTTTTTATGTATTTGAAATGAAAACAAATATCTATTAATAGTTTAGGCATTTTATTAAGTATTGTGCAAAGTTTGGGCATCTAACAATACGACGTAAAACACATCAGTGTCTGTGTTGTTGTTGACTTTACCTTCAAAATGAACTTCCTTTAAATTATGGATTTGACTGCTGGGTTATATCTGTTCCCATACTCCCTATCATTTTATAGCTGTGCTGTTTATTTCCTCTCCCTGGGTGTAGGACTTTGTGTTTTAGTACGCAATCTCCCTTGTTTCCTGTAGTTCCTATTTTAATCTCTCCAGGTCGCTTCTAGGTATAGTGTGTGTGTGTGTGGGGGGGTGTTGTTTGTTTTGTTTTTTGGTCTTTCTGTTTGTTTGTTTACACGTTCAAATTTTGTTGTGCTCAGATCTGTTCACAACTGAATTTACCCCAAAAGAATACCTAATAAAAAGACATGAAGTGGCCATACAGGATGCAGAAATAGTGTCAAGGGGAAAACCCCTTAAAACCAAGAACCAGCACAAAGAATGGAAACAATTTGTACATTTTGTGTGAGTGTGTTGTGTGAAATCCAGGCAATAATTCCACAGTTTAAGAGATGTGAAAACAATAAAGCCAAAACTTGATTCATTTTGAATAGGCTAAAAAGTAAGAATACAGCACTTTGCAACTTCAAACCACTAGCATCATACAAAATTGGACTTGCAAAATTTATACAAATTCATTAAAAAAAAAAGTTCTTTTAATAAAAGAGCACTTTTGTTTTTTACCCCTGATTCTGTGTACAACTTCTGTTAGGAGTTTCAATAGTTCCTACATGAGCCATCAGAAAGCAACAGTAATGCGTTGTTTTCCTCCTTACCATGCCAGTTTGTTGTGTTGCTGTGCTCTGCTAGGTTTTGGCCAACAAGAGAGTCTCTACAGGCTTCATCTCCCACTTGCTGGCAAGAGCGAATGCCATTTTATGTGATTGAAAATAAAAGCTCTTTCTAAATTGTGCCATGGAAAAGGCTCTGATTAGTTTTAATGCAATCAAAATCCAGCCAGATTTCTGCTTAAAAATAATTTTCACCATCACCTCAGTCAGAGAGGCTTCATGAACTCTACAAAGTCCCAAGAAAATAAAGAGACTGTGATTTTTGTTTGCTTTTTAAATGCCAGTTGTCCTTTTCGAATTTTTATGATTTGGACAAGCATAAAAAATGACCTATTTTTGCTTTTCTTTTTAATTAAATTGGGAAAAATTATAATGGGAAGAGGAAGGTAGCTCAAATAAATCCTAATGTAGTGAGTTAGACCCTGATTTTCTAAACACTTATGTACATGTTTAATTTTACACACATGAATCGTCCCACTGAAGGCAAAGTTAAGCACATGTGGAAGTGTCTACAGGATTGAGGCTTCCTTTTGCAAATTTTATAGTGAAAACATCAAATTTGAGAAGCAAAATCAGCAAATTCAATACATTCCGAAATAAAGTGGTTGTGTGACTATTTTTGACGAGACTGGAGATGCTGAGGATTAATATATTTGCATATTTTGTTGATTCCTTCAGGAGTAGGAGAACTAGACATCTTGGCTAAACTCATGTGTAGTGGAATGAGCAAAAACAGTTCCCGGTATTTTGAAGTGGTGAAATAAATATTGTTACACTATTAGTATTAAGAGAGTCATCACTTATTCCAGTTGAGATGTGATACTACTGCTCCTGCCCAGCTGTCCCTTTTACTATTATCACAGTTGCATGACAGCCAGAAATACCTGGGTTCTGCATAAAATGCAAGTTATTTCCATCATCTTGATGAGAATAGTGTTAGGGCTCTTCATACTTCGAAAATTTCTCACCATCCTAATCCTGGGGAGGGTTCTTCTCTCACTGACTGAATATGAGTTACTTGAGGAATTTAAAAGAGCTGTGGGTCAGAGGTAAGCCGGGGAGATCAAGAATAGAGCCTGGTGGTCTGGAGGTTTAAGAAAAGCCATGCCTCCATCTTCCTCCAGGAATTGTTGTTTTGTTAGTTTTTTCTTTAAATAGCAAACAGCCAGAGGATGACCTTGGAGTCAATTCACGAATCTGTGACAATGCAAGCCATTTACTTCAGCCTAGATTTGGGTTAGCCCCCATATCTTTCATAGCTCAAGGTTTTGAAAATCAAGAGTATTCATATGCCTTATTCACCTCTCTGGTGGCTTTGCAATTCATAGGCCTGAGCCTTTGAACACTTACTACTGTATGTAGTGCTTGCCACCATGGGTAGACTCATTGGACTTCATCCCATGGACTTAACAGTAGTAATCACTGAACATGATGGATTGTTCAGGCCCCTGTGTTTGTTTCATGGTGTTTTAGGGGATATTCTGGGAACATTCCTTAAACTTAATTGAAATACAGTGGACTAGGGGCTTGCAACATGCAGAGCAATTTGGCCCCAATCCACCAAAACCCTAAGCCAGAAGTGGGAAAACTACGGCCTGCGGGCCACATACAGCCTGCGGGCCACATCTGGCCCACCGGCCCTTGAGCTCCCGGCTGGGGAGGCTATCCCCCGTCCCCTCCCCTCCCCTGTTGTCCCCTCTCCCGCAGCCTCAGCTCGCCGTGCCAGCAGCACTCTAATAATTTATCTTGGAACTTACAGATATCATCAAATCCTTCCCCAAACAATTCCAAGAGAAACTCTACAAGCTCATCCTCCACAAACCGACCGCTGAGACCTCCTAAATGCTGCCCACACTACACAAATATTGGAACCCAGACAGGCCCATCATATCTGGCCCAGCACAGCACTTTTACTGAAGGAATATCAGGACTCATAGAAACCAGACTCAAAAAACTCAGCACACAAAAGGTCATCTTCCTCCAAGACACAACTGACTTCTTCCACAAAGTAGTGCAACATTAACAGCCTTCCTTTAGAACACCATCCTTCCCACCATGGATGTCACTTTCCTATGCACCAACATCCCTCACAATGATGGCCTAGCTGCCTACCTCAAATATTTACAAGGCAATGAACTGTCCCCAGCTATCCACCCTAAACATATCATTTCATCCTCACCCATAACAATTTTATATTCAACAACAAACACTTTGTCTGTAACCTAATCCTTCTTTTTGTCCTATGACTGCAGAGGTGTTAACAGGCCACTCTACCTTGAACAGTTCCTTAGAATATGTGCTAATTACTTATGCTAAACAATGCATTTATCTGTGATGCTCAGGCTATATCTACACTACACAGCTTTTAGCGACATGGTTGTGTCGCCACAGCAGTGCCGCTAAAAGTTGCGTAGTGTAGCCACTATTTGTCGGCTCTCCTGCTGACAAAAAACTTCTACCCCCAACAAGTGGTACTTGCATTGTTGGCAGGAGAGTACTCCTGCAGACAATGTGCTGTTCACACTGGCACTTGCCGTGGCAAAACTTTTGTCTTTCGGGAGGGGCGGGGGTTAACACCTCTGAAATACAAAAGTTTTGTCATTCAATTGTCAGTGTAGACATAACCTCAGAGTACCTTTCTGAGACGTGAAAAAGAGCTCTGTTTGGCTTGAAAGCTTGTCTCTGTCACTGATAAAAGTTGGTCCAACAAAAGATATTACCTCACCCACCTTGTCTATCTAATATGACATTTGGAAGACAGGAAACGGTTATGTCTATTGATAACAGCTTAAAAATGATCTTTATTTCCTGGTGTGCCAAAAACAATTTCCAAACGATTTCCTGCAAAAATCCAACAGTGCAAAGAAACATATTTCAAGTATTACCCCTGGAAAAATGTAAACATCCCATTGGTACAGGTGTTTCTTTAAAGTGATGTGTTCTGCATTAGAAGAAACATTTGCTACATTTGATGTGGCAGTTGATTTGGAAATTGCATTGTTTTATTGAGCAGCCCGATAAGCATATGAACATGTTTAAATGTCAGTGCACAAATTATTGTTGATCTGGACTGCAGGAATAGATGTACTTCTGCCCGTTATCTTATAGCAAAGAGTTCGGAATCATTGCAAATGAGAAATGTCTACCTACAGTTAATGAGCACAATCAGGTTGTAAACTTCAAACCAACAAAATTAATGTGAATTCTGGATAGGAAACAAAAAACAACCTCCTCCTTCCCTCCTCCCCCACCACCCTTCATTTAGCAGACTTATGCAGTGATGAGCCAAAGATTTTGCATTTCAGTATACCAGCCCATTTAATATTTTGCTTTCTACTAGACCCTGATTTATATTAGGGCATGTTTTATTTAGGCTTTTTCGCTAATATGCTACTGGTAGATGTTCAGATTTATTCTCCCGATTCATTCTTTTACAGTTATTTTTTTTAACCACTAGAGGATGAAAAAGGATATGTCACAACATCCTAGGCATTCTCTAAATAGAGTGAAAAATTCTCTGTTTGCAAGGCTGTAACAAAGGTATGGAGGTTTGGAGAGTAAATGTATTTTCATATACTGGACCTGCACCCACCTGACAGAGCTAGAGCTGCAGGAGCCATTTAAAGGATTAATCTACAAGCAGCAAACTCGGGGGGCCGGGGGGAGAAAAATGCTTTGCTCAGATCTGAAAAATGGTTTCTTAGAATTTCTAGTCTCATGATTTCACTGTCCTTTTTTTAAAAAAAAGGGTAACTTTAAAAAACAGTTTCAACTTTATTAATAATTGAGCATCTCCTATTCTTGTCCTACCAAATTTCTGGCCAAATACTGCCCTGAACTGCATGTATGTAGTTCTTATTAACTTCAGTAGGGATCACAAGCACATATTCAAAGGCAGAATTTGGCTCATAGTCTGCTTTCTTCAGAAAGTCTAAAGGATGTTATGACTTTTTGTTGGGAAGGGGCTTTGTTTAGCATTTCTTCTAAAAGAATATCCTATTGAGGGGATTATATATTTTTTTCTAACCATAGAGACCACTCTGTCCTTTTCTTTGCCTTGCTCAATGCACATGGTTATTTTCAGTAATTTTTTTCTACTTTTTACCTTTGTGAGTTGCAAAAATTTCCTTCCAAACATTTCCTTCTCTGCAGTTTGAAGTCCCCAGGAAGTTCACATTAGGTCCACACATGCCTTTCTAGTCATGTTTTAAAATGTGTTACTTAACATGTGTTAATTAATACAATAATACATTCTAGTGTAAACACTACATAAACATTTGTTGCTAGTTAACCCTTTGAGTTAAACACAGGTAGCAACACGTGTCAGAGACCTTTTTTGTGGTATGTATATTAGAATTTAAAACCATGTTAGTTAACACTTCTTAATTGACATGTTACATGACTTCTGAATGTATTGTCAGATTTCTGCATTAGAGCTTTGATCTAGAGCCCACTAATAACAATGGTCATGCACTTCAATAGTCTTTATCTTAGGCATTACACTTAGGAATCTAAAACTGATTGCAAATTAAATGGTTTTGTTTTGTTTTAAGGGACTCAGCAGTCTATATAGTTTAGTATCCTGCCCTCAGAGTCAATATAACTGCCACAGAGCCAGTTTGGTTAAATGGCTCAGGACCTGGTTATCTCCTTGTGACATACTGCCATAGTTGAAATCAGGGCTGGCTCCAGCATTTCTGCCGCCCCAAGCAAAAAAAAAAAAATCGACCAGTGGCGGCAATTGGGAAAAACAAAAACAAAACGAAAAAGCTGTTCGGCGGCAGGTCCTTCGCTCCTAGAGGGAGTGAGGGACCTGCCGCCCCCGAATTGCTGCACATGCCGCCCCAAGCACCTACTTGTTAAGCTGGTGCCTGGAGCCAGCCCTGGTTGAAATCAGCAGAGATGTTTAAATTGGAACTTCCTCAGTCTAAGGGCTTGTCTATACTTACCGCGCTGGTTCGGCGGCAGGCAATCGAACTTCTGGGTTCGATTTATCGCATCTAGTCTGGACGCGATAAATCGAACTCAGAAGTGCTCCCCGTCGACTCCGGTAATCCTGCTCGCCGCGAGGAGTACGCGGAGTCGACGGGGGAGCCTGCCTGCCGGGTCTGGACGGGGGTAAGTTCGAACTAAGGTATGTCGACTTCAGCTACGTTATTCACGTAGCTGAAGTTGCGTACCTTAGTTCGATTTGGGGATTTAGTGTAGACCAAGCCTAAGTGAGGGGGAACTTTGGCAGGTCATTTTCTGTGAGGGGTCTTCAGTTTCAGAACTCACTCCCACCTTGGTCTGCCAGTGCCCAGATTTGATAACTCTGCAGGCATGTATCAGAACCCATCTTTTTCCCCTTTTCTCTGAGGTTGCTGGAGAAGGAATGGCCTGAGGTAGATATGTTAATGGGAAGCATTTTAAAATTATTTTGGTACCTAAATGTATGGGATAGATTCCTAGAGCTGAGGATGGTCACCTATACTTTCAGGTTAGTAATTTGAAGAAATGAATGAGAATTGGCCAGGACTGACTAGTCCTAGGCAATGACTAGCCCAGTCTCCATGAGGCTCATTGGCAGCAGGTGCCCAAGAAAGCTTATGCAGTTCCAAAGTAGATACTGACTCCTCACACTTGAACCCCATGTGCTAAGAACCTCATCTCTCTATATTATTCATTCATTCTCTGTCTCTAAGCAGGGAGACTAACTTAGAGAAGAATAACCTGGTTGTAATGACCCTCTCCAGACTTGTACCCACCTGCCTAAGGCTCACAGCACCATCACCTCCTTTCCTCACTTCTGCTTAATATTAGGTCTTCAATGTTTTCAAGGGAACAGTTTTCCATCAGAAAATGCTCTTTTATCAAAATGTAAATGTTTTGCAGAAACATGTTAATTTAGACAAATTTTTGATGGAAGAATCTCAAAACAATTCAAAATTGAAATGGAGCATTTAATTTCAATTTTCTCATTTCATTTTCTTTAGGCTTTCTGGATTAGTTTTGTTCTGATATTCTCTTTCTTTCAACTTTTATATATTACAAAATATGTATTATATATATTATATTGTAAAATATTTCAACATTATCAGAATGAAATGTTCCAATGAGGTCATATCAATGTTTCTGAATTGAAATTTCCAGAATTTCTGTCCTATAAAAAATTTTATATTTTAACATTTCATCCCAATCCAGGACTGTCACAGGGTATGCACACCTCGTCCCCTATTGGGGTAGGTCAGGGCTGGGTGGCCTAATGGCCAAAGTCAATATGGCTGCCCCTGGGGTTGAGAGCTATATGCCCTAATGGCCCAAGTGAATATGGCTGCTTTTCGGTTCAGGACAGCGCAGCCTAGTAGCCAGAGTCAATATGGTTGCCCTTGGGGATCAGGGCTGTGTGGCTTAATGGCCAGAGTCAATAGAATTCCCTAGGGTCAGGGCAATGCAGCCCAATGGCCAGAGTCTGTATGGCTACCCTTGGGATCAAGGTTGTGTGGCCTAATGGCCAGAGTCAGGGGCCGCCACCTATGGGGGCGACGGCTGGAGTAGGCAGACACGGGCGCTCCGTGTCAGCAGCGAATGTGGTCACCACCAAACCAGTAGGGATCCTACTGCAACACACTGACTTTACTTGTGTGGGAGATACCAATCATGCCACCTTCCTGGGCCACTTCCTAATGTGTTTCCTGAAGCTGGGGTCGGGGGGGAAATAGCTCAGTGGTTTGAGCATTGGCCTGCTAAACCCAGAGTTCAATCCTCCTGAGGTCCCTTCCAACCCTAATAATCTATGATTCTATGTTGTCAGAATCTCCAAACTCTGCAGTGTAGGTAGTTCTAACTCAAGGTTGTAGATCAGGTTCTTGAGATCTCTGGTTCCTACAGGCAGGTGCTGAAGCAGCTGCTGGGGTGGAACCTCCCCCAAGCATCCTCCCTCCTCAGTGGTAAGCCTAGAATGAGCTGGGCTCCTCTCTTTTATACTGAGGCAGCAGTTGGAGCATGCCCAGCACAGTCTGATGGGTGGGACTTTCATTTCCCCTAGTGTGAAGTCAGGGCCGTCCCTAGACATTTTGGTGCCCTACATAGCTCCCTCATGGGGGGGCATCCCCAGCCCTCCACAGGGGGGCAGGAACAGGCTTGGGAGGCAGGGGGTAAACTGCCCCCCAGCACGAGCCAGCAGGGCAGAGTGGGTTGGGGCCAGGTCGCTCCATTCCTGCCGCCCCATGAGTGCAGAGCAGATCCGACCCCGCACTCACGGGGTGGCGGGAAGTGGAGTGACCTGGCCCCAACCCACTCTGTTCTGCTCCCCTGGCTCCCAGCCTTGGGACTTGGGGGGACAGGGAGGAACCACCCCCCAGCACTCACCAGCAGCGCAGCTGGGAGCCGGTGGAGCAGAATGGATTGGTGCTGGATCACTCCACTTCCCGCTGCCTGGTAAGTGCAGGACATGCCCGACCCTGGCTGCAGTCCTCAGGGGAAGGGGTGGAGTGGGGGCGGGGCTGGGACAGAGGAGGGGTGGGAAGAGGTGGTACGGGGCAGAACCGGGGCAGGGGCTTAGGGGAAGGGGTGGAGTGGGAGTGGAGTAGGGGTGGGAAGAGGCAGGGCTGGAGTGGAGCAGGGGCGGGGGCTGTGGGGAAGGGGGGATGTGGGGACGGGGCAAAGCAGGGCGGGGGCCCTGGGGAACAGGCAGAGCAGCAACGGGGGCAGCTTTCCTGGGCGGCTCGGCCGATCGGGGGATCAGGCTGTCCACCAGAGCAGCATGCAGCTGCGTAGGGCACCAGGAAATTTGGGGCAATTTGGTGGCCTGCATTTCCTGGTGCCCTACGCATCTGCGTACTTTGAGTATGGGTAAAGATGGCCCTGTGTGGGGTTAACACTTTCTTGCCTACTGCAGGATATACACACCCCGTCACAAGGACAAAAACACATTTCTGATTATCTGAATTTTTTTGTGGGACAGGAATTCTATTGTCTAGCAAGCTTTACTTAATATATATAAAAAAGTTAACCAGAGTCCGTTCATAACAGCTACCTCCAGACATCTGTCCATTCCCCTGGTTTTTTTTTAAACGTTGACAAAAATTGCTTTACAAATTGTGCATCTTATACTCCCAGAACACATACAAACAATTTGAGACTACACCTCTTCAAACAATCACAGCCTAAAATTATATTCTGGATGAATAACTAGGTAAATCTTTCTCATCCACAACTAATTTTAATTGTTAAATCAGTCAGACCCATTTTATTCCACTCCTCCTTCAGATGCCAAGGACAGCAGATAAACATGCAACATGTCTGGAAGATCAACAAATTTGGGTTGAGTTGGACCAAGGAGAGAACTGAGTCCCAGAAACAAGTTCCCCACAGTGACAATATCCTGCCATCAGAACCACTCCCATTTCAATCTGGTGTCTATTTGTGCAATGGTATATTAAATATTTGGGGATGTTCATTCTGACCAATAACAAGTGATTTTCCTATTCCCTGAAGCATGAGAATTAATAGATCTTTTAATTTTATTCAAGATAGTACATATGGGAATACTGCTTTAGAAGCATCTATCCACTTAGCTTAAATTGAAGAAGAAACTCATTTTCCTTTGTAAATCTGCACCTATATTTCTCTGACTAAAAGGGGCCATGAGAGATACCTTAATTGTATTGCACCAATTTGTTTCTTTAATTCTATTTATCATTAACATTTTATTGTTGAAAACAAAAGCTTGTTCTGTTATTTTGGCAAGTGTATTTTGTAAGGCTTATGGTTATTTTCAAGGTCTGTTAACATGGCTTTGTCATTTTTAGTGTACAACTACAGCAGCATAGCTGTAGAAACAGGTTATGCATGATAATCTTGGCTGACAGATGGGTGAAGTCATTTTTTAAAAGAATGGCTGAAAGATGCTGTCTTGGCTACAGTTACTATGAAAAGAAGACTCCTATAGTAAGAGCCTGTAAATCAGAGGAGGGACTAACCACCACTCATCTTCTAAGCAAATTTAACTTTGCTTCCAGGGAGGTTTTTGTTAGTACTTAAAGAGTTCAGTAGTTATGTTAATTATCATTGAAATATCTTGTGTGCAAAGTTGTCTTGAGTTTACTTGCTGATATTCAGCATATATAGTAGTAAATTATGAAGACTTCTTTGTGTAGCTGTATTTAGTCAACTGAGAAAAGCAGACCAGGTAAATAATAAACTTCTTTATTGGATGAACATAACAAAAACAAAACAAACAGCTTGTGCCTTGCTCTTAAGCCCCTTCGTGATCTAAACATTTGTATTAAAACATTCACCGGTATTCCAGTCAAAGTCATCACATTATCTTCCTTCTGAAGAGAGTTGTCCTGTACTCTCAGCAGTTTCATTTTTCAGGGGGGATTTCTCAAACTTTCTTTCAGGTTTCCGTTCTAAGGGTTTCACTCCTGAAATTTTGCCTTTGGTTGCAAGATGTAATTAACCCGAAACCTCAAATCAAAATTAATTTGAAACTACTTAGATTTTCACTGTTTTTAGGACAAAATCAAGCACAACTG
This sequence comes from Trachemys scripta elegans, assembly GCF_013100865.1. Lineage (NCBI taxonomy): Eukaryota > Metazoa > Chordata > Testudines > Emydidae > Trachemys > Trachemys scripta. The sequence continues at coordinate 49,738,231 of NC_048303.1, read as the reverse complement.
TTGGTTGTAAACCACAAATCCTTCTACCTTCACTTCAATGTGGCTGGGGAAGTTACCATTCTGAAACTAGCAAATATATTGCACCTCACAGATCACATCTCCTTTTCTGGTATTCTTTGGTTTCCCAGCCCTACGTTTACCTCCAGGAAATCCCACATTTGCACGGCTGTTTTACTAACTCTGGGGCCTGAGAGTCCAGTGCTTAATTTGTGCTAGTGGTTGCCATGGCCGAGCCCCAGTACCTCTGGGCTTGGCAGTTCATAGCACCTGCACCTGTGGGCTTGCCACACCAGTTATGAAAGTTTTTAAAAAATTGCTGGAGCCCCGGCACCTCTTTCATTCCTAATTAAGCACTGTGAGAGTCTCCAGAGTGGACTGTGATAATAGGGAATCCTTCTGTAGAACTAAGGAATCCCCATTCTGGGACTGAATCTCCAGCCCTAGAATCATAGAAATGTAGAGCTGGAAGGGACATTGAGAGGTCATATAATCCAGCCCCTTGCACCAAGGCAGGACCAAGTCTTCCTAGACCATCCCTGACAGGTGTTATCTAACCTGTTCTTAAAAATTTCCAATGCTGGAAATTCTACAACTTCCCTTGGAAGCCAATTCCAGTGCTTAACTATCCTTATGGTTGAAAACTTTTTCCTAATATCCAATTTAAATTCCCCTTGCCGCAGATTAAGTTCATTACTTCTTGTCCTACCTTCAGTGGACATCAAGAACAACTGTTCACTATCTTCTTCACTTATGCCAACATCTGATTGATATACCAACAGAGCTTGTCACAATTTTCAGTGGGAACTGTAAAAATAACATATAATGAAAATTATGTTAAGATCAGAAAGTGCTCAAAAATCCCATAAACAAAGATCTCAGTGGCATGCATTCAATTCAGCCCATTTGAGTCATGATGCAGCTGAATTGCAGACAGGCTGCCGATCTCCTCAGGAGATTTTTCTGTGAATTTGGGAACTGGTCTAGCATGCTGCCATCATCAAAATTAAAAGATGATGGAGCAAGTCAGCGTACCGTTTCTGAAGTTCCTGGAATATGGGCAGCTCATTGCGCACAATAGCATTGGAGGGTAGCATTAGCAGCTATGCTTCAAATTACTTTGAAGCAAAATGCTTCAAAAATTACTTTGGTTTGATCTTGGTTGGTTGGTTTTTGGTGTGTGTTCTTCAACTCCAGTTGTAGTCATCTTTGTGGGCTTTTCTGTACAGTTGTCATCCTTTTTTTGTCTTCAGCCATTGTCATCACCAATGTTGGCTGTTTTATGTTAGTTCATTAGCTTATGTTTAGTATTTGTCATATTTGGTTTGTTTGGGGTTTGGGAGGCGGAAAACATTGCACTGCCCATTTTGGCGAGTCAGCTTAGTTATGTGTTGAAATATTTTCAAAATAGGATATTTTCATTTCAGAAAATTACTGATTTTGACACAAAAATGGTTTCTCTTCTCCCTTTAATGTCAGTGGGAATTGTCTGGGCAGAATGAGATACATGACAAAAATGTGCTTCTTACAATGCAAATTTAATGGGTTCTCTGAAAAATAAGGGCCTGAAGTCAAGGCCCATTGAAGTCAATGGAAAGACTTCCTTTGACTTCAGTGGGCTCTGGATCAGGTCCCATAAGAACAGCAGAAAGTTCGATTAGGGCCAGCCAAAAACTTTACGTCACAACTGTTTTTGATTAAAAAAACTGGATTTTTGATTAAACTTTTTTTTTTCAAAATGGTCTGCTATTTTGCTGAAAATTTCATTTTATTTTTGCCAAAAAACAAACCCCCAAGAACTAAATATTTCAGCTGAAAACCAAAATATTTTGATTCACATATTTCTTCTATGGTGCCTCGTGGATGTTATAGTTTGGTTTCCTCATGGTCTCATTTTCCTTTATGGGCCAGGCTCCACAGCCAGACTACATCTCACAAGAAGCACGAAAAACAGGGATTGCTATGCTGCAACCAGCTGCTGTCAACGTGGGGGAAGACTGTGGTGCATCATGGGAGATGTAGTCCAATCATAGAACCCAGTCCACAGAGGAAAATGGGAATGACCCAAAAATACTCCAATTTGTGGCCAAGTAGTTTGGTTCTCAGCTGAAAACTTTGGTTTATTTCTTGTTCCTAAAAAGTCAATTCCTGAAAAGCCCATTTTCTGACCAGCTCTGCTTGCAGCAAATTCTGACTTTTGATTTTTAGAGTTGACTGTATGCAGTGCCGGCTCCAGGCAGCAGCTAAGGAAGCAGATGCTTGGGGCGGCCAATACAAAGGGGCGGCAGTCCGTCCGCTATTGGGGCGGCATGTCCGGGTCTTTGGTCTCTCAGTCCCTCTCTTCCTCTTTGAGCTGCCGCCAAGGTGCTGCTGAAGATGAAGAGAGGGAGTGAAGGACCCGCTGCTGAACTGCCGCCAAAGAATGGAGCGGCGCGATTGAGCTGCCGCTGATTGCCTTTTTTTTTTTTTTCTTTTTCTTCGCCGCTTGGGGCAGCAGAAAACCTGGAGTTGGCCCTGACTGTATGTCAGATTTCCATATCTACACTTATGACAAATTCGATCAGTGTTATGCCCAAGTAATGGTCTCACGGTTTTGTAACCACATTCTTCCTTCAGGTTGTCTTATCCAATATGAATTGTTCTTTTTTTGCAGGACCATATAGAAAATGTCATGCTTTTCAATTATGTGAAAAGATGCCAGACACTATCTTTGGGACAATAGTATTCAAAGACTTGACCATCATTTGAAAATAATGTGCTGATATGTGGCTGACAGTTATAATTGTTTTCATACTATCTTGGAAGTTATTCCCCTATTAGGAAAAAGAGTCATAATAATAATTCCTTTAAATGACATTTTCTTGCAGTTATTTCCTCTACAATTATTTCTGCCATGCTCCTGTGGTTTAGTTTTGCTTTGTTTTTTAACAGTGGCATATACTATTAATTTTAAACTTTCCAAAAAAAGGTAGATTTTTAATCACACCTCTCATGTTTCCAAATGTATCATTTTAATTTCTATCACTACAAATTATTCCCCATTTCTGCCATCAGTTTCCAGCACAGGCTATTTGTAATGACTTATCTCTAGCTGTGAGGATTCCCTGCAATTCCTGAGTGCTTTTCCTTTGAATTGGCTACCAATGTCGTGTGCCGCACAGTTAGCTAATGCAGTAGCTTTCAAATGCAGAACGTGTCTACAAGGCAGCATAATATGCTACTACTGTGAGGTCCCAAGCACACACTATTTTAATGGCTTTTTCATTTTTAATGACTAGTGTACTATAGGCTGCTATTTCTCTAACATTCTCCACAAGAATTCTCATTGCCTGATATGACACCTACTGGTATGAACAGAACTGATCAACTATTTAAGTGTTCTAATGCAGTTCTAAAGTTTCTTCTAAGCTCCGCCAGATGTCTAAACTTGTTAATCTTATGGACTGTTTTATTTGCATCTGTCATCATAAACACTGATCAGCTTTGAACATCCCTGACAAGTATGAGACACTTTAGTTACTTAAAGAATTTTACTCTCCTGAGCTGCTTTAAAATGAACTTTAACTTTTTTTAAGGTAATACACAAAAATATGTCTGAATACAAATAGGACTAATTCAAGGTTAGTAGAAATGACAACAGATTTTTAGACCAATGGCTCTCGGCCCTTCACATTCTGAATACCTTTGTGACCCTTTCTTTATAAATCAGCATACCAGGCCTGAACTTGTAAAGTGATGTCCTCTCCTGAGAGGTGCTGAGTGTATTCTGAGGAGTTCTGGGAGCCATCAGCTTCCAATGAAATCACTGCATCTTGCAGAATCAGTTGCATTTTATGAACCACTGGGATGGCATTGTTATCTAGGTGCTATGCATGGGATTTACAAAAGAAAATATGGGACTTTAGAGCACAAGTCACATTGAGTTCCTGTGGGAGTTTGGTGCCTAACTCCCTTTGGTGTTTTTGAAAATCCAAGCCCTATAGTTAAAATGGATTTGAAGCATCAGTAAAGTAAGATTAGTCGTAGTTTAGCACATTGTGGTATGTTAAAATGCTCTTATATAGGAAAGATTCACAGGTCTTAAAATGGTCAGTGACTGTAACACATAAAAAGAAGCCTTAACTTCATTTGTCTTTGAAGTACTGAGGAAAGTATATGGTATTTTAGTGTTTCTGGTTTTGCCATGACTTACACCTAAAAATGAACAATAATAAGAAAACTCCATTAGTTGAGAGTTTAGTTCAAGTGACTTATTTCTCGATCTAAAGGCTTGTCTGCATGGCAAGTTAGTGCATGGCAAGCTAGGGTGAGAGTCTACAGTGCACCAGCTTGCCATGCACTAACTCACCATGTGGACGCTGCTACAGCTCGCTCCGGGACGTGATAGACTCTCACCAGGGCTTGTCGTACACCAACTCACCATGTAGAGAAGTCCTCCATGATTCCAGAATTGTGGTCTGTAGCATATTTGTTGGCAGTCCACAAAAAAAAAAAACATTTAAGTCACATGGTACTGGTTCTTCCTGGTCTCCAGCTGCTAAATTGCATAGAAGACAGATAAAAATACATGAAATGTTTTCCAATGTTGCTTTTCCATATAAGCAATTGTTGTAGTTGCCACATAGATGTCATTCAGTTGCTAGCAGGAGAGAAAGTCTTAATGAATGTTCCACGATTGTGAATGGGACATGAAGTGATCCACAAGACCACCTCTCTAAGAACTTGTCCACATTTGCAGTGGTGCATAGGGTACATGCAGCTAACACTCCAGCAGCGGGGAGGCAGCAGGACACCACACTGCTAAAAAGAGAGAGTTGAAGTGGGAGGCATGGTTTGGGCATGTAGAGAGCCATGTAGGCTATATATCCTACAGTTCTGGTGCGTCTGTCCTCTTGCCCAAGCAGTACCTCAATGTCTATGCTGCTATTTATACCCCTGCTAACTGGGCATGCAGTATCTGTACTCTACTCACTGCTGCAAGTATAAACATAATTTAAGTTGAAATCCACAAAGTTTGAGAAACACCCCCCTCTCTCAATTTCTGAAATGTTTTACTATAACTGAAAATACAACGCATACCATTTGCTACTGTGATTTAAAAAAAAAATGAATTGAGTGGCTTCCTCAAACAAACCAGCCATTGTATAAGTTTTAAGACAAAAACATTCAGAGCAAGCCTACATATTTATACTTATTTCTCAAGAAAGCATATACTCAGGAGATGACTCTTTTCTACGAAATATAATTTGTACATTCACATAACTTCTCTTGATGCACAGGTCATTTTTGTATATTCAATAGCTGATCCAATGAAACATCATTTTTTAAGCAGAGGTAGAACAAAATAAGAGCTGTGTTTAGTAGTTCTGCCTAAGGAACTAAAACTGTTTAAGAAAAATATCAAAACATTGTAAAATAATGTTATGGGTCTAAGCTTAAATTGAAAAAACACCAAACAAACAGGAAATGTAAAGAAAAGAAACACTCTTTCCCTACCTTTTGCAGGAGCCTTATACCAATTCAGAAAAGTACCTAAGCACATGCCTAAATCAGTCCATGTTCAAGAAAGCAACTAAAAACGTGATTAACTTCAAGCATGTCTTTAAATTCCATTCACTTGAATGGGACTTAAGCGCATGCTTAAAATTAAGCATATCCTTAAGTGCTTTCCAGAATCAGGGCATCAGTGAATCATTTTGCCTAATACATGTGTTACATTATCTAGTAGTAATTTAAAAAAAGAGAGAGAGAAAGAGAGACAGAAAAGTCTCTTTGGAAGGTGTTGGAATTGACAAAATAGTCTGCAGAAGCTTCTTCCTGTCAAACTGCTTACGGAAGTTCTTTCTGGAGCATTACTTTTAATCTCATAAATGAGTGTTTTTCTTTATAATCTTAAATCTGTAAAATTTTTGATAAAATGATTGCATACTTAGTTAACTGTATTTAATATACTTCTGAGAGTTAGTTGTTAGTTACTTATGTGCAGCAGCTTCTAGAAATTATATCTTTTAGCAGTTTTTTTTTTCTTCAGAGAACTACAAGAACTTAGCCACTATAGATTATTTGCTAACCATTTCATTTTTTTTTAATAGGAGCATTTTTAGATTAAAACAGAGATTCTGACACAGCATTAGCTACTGTATATAGCAGCACACCTGGTGGCTGCTATATTTTATTGGTTCCAATTTTCCACCATATCAAATGCTTGGAGTGGAGAGTGGTGGCCCCAGGGAGCCAGCTACAACTCCCCGATTCAGGGTCACTCAGCCCTAGTGTAAATAAGATCAGGAAGGTTCCGGCACTAGCTTTATGTTGCTGGCAATGCTGGCATAAAGTTTCTTATTTATTGGATAATTTGATAATTGGGCATAGCTGAGCTCAGCTCTGCCATGCCCCCAGCCTGCCTCTGACAAGTTACCTATGCTGAGGGCATAGGAATCAGTTATGCCACCTTTGCCAGCTCTACATCTGTGGAGTTTCCTCCTGCACAGAAGGAATTTTCTGCTGGAAACTTCATCCTACAACTTCATCATACAACTACTTTCTTCTTCTTAAATGGGTAAGCAGTGCAAAATGGTCTAAACTCATCAGAGAATCTGGCTTTATTATACTTTGGCCCCAATCCCACAAACGCTTATACATGATTACTTACTCCTGAGTTCAACTGTTTAAGTAGTATAAGTAAAGAGTTCTCAAAAAGGGCCAATTCCACCATAGTTTAAATAAGAACACTATTCAGTACTGTTTTAAATTTACACTAAGTTGCTCAACTAACTAGCAATCTAGAGCATTTAATTACAAATATTCAGATACGTGTTTGTGTTAATAAATCAGTTCTTTCCTCCAAATCACATTTCCACTGTTGAATTGCCTTTTAATATCTCAGGACTAAATCCACAAAGGTACTTAAGCCACTGCTTCACAAGGTGCTGCAACATGAACCCCCTCAGTGCCCTACCACCTAGTAGAATCTTCAGCCCTGAGGTATATGCTCAGGCTTCCCAAACAATGCATGGAGAGAAAAAAGTGCTTAAGGGAGGGCTTCTGAGAAGCTATTTAGTTGAGCGAGGACCCACATAATCTCCATAACTCCTCAGCCAGGAGTGAAATGGAGGGGCTTAGGCTCCTCTTCTCAAAGGCATTTAGGCACCTCAGTCCCATCAATCTGGGTCTTTAGGCAAGTGACTGATGGGCCAAAGGGAAGGGCCTCCATACATCCACTCAAGATTCTTAGCCATGAACCCTCTCCTGTAATTCACTGCCTAAGCAGTATGTGTCCTGACCTAGGGGATGAAACCCAGACTTTTCTCAAGAACACCCTAGAAAGAGATCCACCCCATTGTAGCCAAGGCCCTCACCTTGGATACAGAAGACCTCTGTTAAAGTCCCTGCGCTGCCTGATTTGGAACAGGGCCTTGAACCTAGATCTCCCACATCCCTGGTGACTGCCCAGACCACAAGGCTATTGGTGTCCTTGTACACCCTCACACATGCCAGGCAGCCAGCTCCTGAAATTCCCAAGCTGGTTGCCCTGTTCTTTTTGCGAGGGTTATGCATGCTGAGAGCATGCCTACCAGCTCAGACCCCTCAGGTGAGATAGGCAGGGGAACCCCTACTTTAAGAATCCTGCCAGGACTAGGATGCTGAGCAGCTCAGTGGTAGCCAGACTTGGATGATTTTGTGCATGTCCACCAGTGGAAACGTAGGCAGCTAGGTAATTTAGACGCCCACAGAGTCAGTTGCCAGCTGAATGGTGGTTTTGAGGACATCATTGATGCCCGAATGGTGGACTTAGGCACCAAAAGAGTCTGTTAAGCCCCTAAGTATCTTTGTGGATCTAGCCCTTAGTAACTAAAACAAAACAGAACAGGAGTACTTGTGGCACCTTAGAGACTAACAAATTTATAAAGTCTCTAAGGTGCCACAAGTACTCCTGTTCTTTTTGCGGATACAGACTAACACGGCTGCTACTCTGATACCTAAAACAAAACAGGAAAAGGAGATATACAAAGAGAGCCAGAGAGTTTAGCCCAGGAGAGTTCTTTGAATCACAGGATGTTAAACTGCTTTTAGATCAGCAGCTTGTAGAAGTATGCATTAAATTGTAATCCATGGTTCTTCTTGTAACCAGTTAATGATCCTATCAGTAACAGCCTAATTGCCTCTGCCAAGTTCTAAATTCTACTGTATTGAAGAAGGCAATGATTGTGATCCAGCTAATCACATTCAAATCTGAAAAGTACACAGCAACAGAATGTTAATTCAGATTCTTTCCCTGGTAATCCATTTGATAACCAGGTGTTTGCAATTGACTAACTGAATATTCATTCTACTTCCTCAGAGAAAGGTATGTTTTTCATTAAATTATTTTAATTCAGATATTTTGTCTATACTCTGCGTTAAATCCTGATTTCCTTTCTCATACAAGTTGGTTTCAGTGGAAATACTCCTGCAAAGCAAGCAGGATGTAGCCATTTGGGGAAAAACAGGCTAAAGGAACATGTGGTAGCACAGCTGTTACCATGATGCCTTGTTAATATTAGCCTTGGTTATTTATAATTTTGTTCTTGTTTCAGTATAATTTTTCAACACAATGTAATAAAAAAATGTGTACTTAGCACCATGAAAGTGTGCTAGGAAAAAAATGACAATATAGGCCAAAGTATCCCTGAGCTTTCCACATCATTTTTCAGAACAACATTACAAGGCCATTGGATATGTTCTGTAAGCATAAAACAGTTGTTACTGGGACATTTTTATTAACTCTGGATCTGTGTAATAATAAAGGTTGATTATGATTTTACCTTTTAAATCCTTTTAATTTTAATGAGATTTTTTTCATGCTCTGAATTTCAATGAGAAGTACTCTGAATATGATGGCCACATAAAATATTTATGAAATCTATCTAGATTATCTTTAAGGTTATAAAACAAACAAACAACATCTGTTTTCTAAGAAGGGTTTTTTTCATACACTAACAAAACAGACATTAATTTTCAATATAAGAAACATTCCTTTCAAGACTACTTTAAGAGACCATTAAGGTCAAGATATTAAAAAATTAGTGCCTAAAAGCAAAGCTCCTAAAACCTTAGTTCAGTGATACTCAGACCTCAGTAGTTCAGGAGCCAAATAAACGAACAGCATTACCCAAAAGAGCCACAGTAGTGTGAATTCATTGTTTCATTTACTATAGTACTATATATTCATATTTAAACAGTAGGACAGGGGAAATATTTAGATAGATAGATCAGATTATTCTCGCAGCAAAATGATGGACCAAGTATTCTAATTGGTTAATAATTAAATCACACAGCATTTTAATATAATATGCTGCAAAGAACTACAGGAGACGCATTAAAGAGCCACTTGTGGCTTGTGAGCCTCAGTCTGAGTATCACTGCCTTAGTTAAAAGTGCAGAGCAACCAGCAGCTGCCATTGAAGTTAATAAGAGTTGCTTGGTGCTCAGCCCTTTTGAAAATCAGGCCACTTATTTAGGCTCCTAACTAAAGTACTAAGAGCTTAATTTTAGTTACAATTTACTCTAAGTCCCCTTTATACTGCTCTTCCCTCTGTTTTTGAAAAACTTGACCTAAGATTGCAAAGTTAGAATTAAAGTTCTGCAGCTTTAGGGCACAGTCCTATGAACACTAAGCTGATGAGGTGGTTTTTTTTACTCACGTAAGTAAGTAATGCTAAAGAACAGTATAGTTCTGCCATTTCACTAAAACACATCTCTGGACCTAGCAGACCTGCAAAATACTGACTGGAGTCAAATCTGCTATTTTAGCAAGAAAATCAAGAAATTGGCAAAGAACAGTCTTCAGGCACACCAATCTACTTCCTTGATCTGTACCAGTCAATGTTCAGGCATAGTCATGGAAGGACGACAGCACTAATAAATAACTCCTTCCTGTCCACAAATGGGGGAATATATTCATACTCATCCTCCTGGGTCTGTCTAGGTCTAGACATTAGATACAACTCATCATAGTGTGTTTCTGTCACTCACCTCAGAGATGAAACAAGGTCTGACAGGAAAGGTCAGAAATGAGTCCAATCATTCCTGTCCAAATGCTCACAGAGAGGAATCATGGGGAGATGTTCCTTTATCTCTAGGCCACTCAATTTTGAAGTTCCCTAAGGCTCAGTCCTCTTCTCCATCCTTTCTAACATCTACATGAAGTCTCTGAGGGGAAGTGAGACATCATGGCTGAACTGCAAGCAATATGCAGCCAGTCCTCAGTTCTACATACACTTTGCTTCCAGTAGAAATATCAACATTTTCCCCGCTATCCATCTGCCTGGCCAGGATAAACAACTAGATAACAGAAAGCTGGCTGATCCTGAACCTGAGCACGCTGGAAGTGCTTTTGGTGGCAAGATGAAAACTCTCTGAAGACCTAAAAAACTTAATTCACCTCCCAGTCAAAGTTCTGCCCTCCAGCTGTCTAATCAGACCAAAGTATGCATGCCTTTCTGGACTCCAGATACGGATGGTTGGAAAAATGCTTACTTCAATCTATGTCTAGACAGAAGACTGTTCCCATTCATATCCTACATGGAACTGCTCACATAATCCAAGCCTTCATGATCTCATGGATAGACTACTGCAACTCACTATGAGTCTTTTCATGACTTCAATGGATTTTCAAATGCAATGTTGTTGTTGTAGCCATGTTCATCCCAGGATATTAGAGAGACAAGGTAGATGAGGTAATATCTTTTATCCGACCAGATTCTCTTGGTGAGAGAGGCAAGCTTTCAAGCTCACTAGAGCTCTTCTTCAGGTCTGGGAAGCTTAATACAAGGTGAACCAGATTGAAATATGTGTTAACTACTTATGCTAAACAATCTGTTTCACTTTGTATTTAGCTTCCCAGACCTGAAGAAGAGCTCTGTGTGAGCTTGAATGTTTGCCTCTCTCACCAACAGAAACTGGTCTGATAAAAGATAATACTTCACCCACCTTGTCTCTTCAATGAACTTTGAAATATACTCTAGATCCAAATATGCACACTCAAACATTTTAAAAGTTCCCATTAGTCCCAAATGTACCAGCTCCTCAGTAATATTGATGGCTGAAAATACATAACCCAGTTATCTGCTCACTACACTGGCTTCTCACAGAATACTGAGTCAGTTTCAAAGCCTTGGCGTTAATTTTCAAGATCCTCTGTAAAACTGACCCAAGATACGTCAAAAAGCATCACTCTCTTCACAACAGTGATCTCTCTTGACAACTATATTCCTCAGAACCATGAAGCTGTCAACCTCAGGAGAAGACTAGGCTTTCATGGCAAAAAGGCCAAGACTTTGGAACTCATTACCAGTACCAGAGGACATCTGAATGGTCACAGATCTTCCTGCCTTCAGAACACAGAGTGAAATTAACTTTTTCAACTGTGACTACATCATAAAATAGCAAAGGAGGAAAAAGATGTGAAGGCAGGAAGAGGGAGAGAGAGAAGAGGAGGAGTGTAGCACAGGAGAGATGATATAAATAAATAAATATTTAAAAATAATAATAAAGTACCGCCTTTACTATTTTAGGGGAAGTGGAAGAGAAAAGTGGACCTTTGGACTATTGTGATCTGGTTATTATCAGATGGGGACCATTCACTTTTTAGTTAAGTTGAATGAAGATAAATTGAACTATTACAACCATGTTAATTATCTAGCATAGAGAAAGAATCAGATATTTCAGCATGCTATATTTGTGCATTGGAGCTTATATAGAAACAATTATATTACTATAGGATTGCAGAGCCTCTTATCCAAATTCCTTTCCCACAACTTCACTTTGTGAATGGCAGTAGGTAGCACTCCTTACAATTTTTACACATGCTATATGTGTTAGGAGAGCCATTATTTGATTGTATTCAGTCAATTTGCATATGAAAAGTATGTTTTTAAAATGTTTCTAACTGACAAATCATAACCAATTTTCACCAAACCTCTGAAAGTCACATATGTTGCCTAGGGAGTATGTCCCTTCAAAATTTAAAGACACTAACACCTAACAGGTTTCAGAGTAGCAGCCGTGTTAGTCTGTATCCGCAAAAAGAACAGGAGTCTCTAAGGTGCCACAAGTACTCCTGTTCTTTTAACACCTAACACTGACTGAAAATTTGACCCCTTATGTTTTAATTTAAATGGGAAAATATTATCTTCTGCCAAAATAGATTTAAAAAAAACGGGTGTCAAGTTTTGGGCATTCAACTTAGAAAAGTCTGATTTTCCGAGGGTGGCTCAGCACTTCTGAAAATCAGACTTCTTTTGAGGAGTCTCAGAGTTGACATCCAAAAACTGAGGCATACAGTAATCACTAATACAGAACAATACACCTTTAGCTGAAGTTGGAAGAATAACAGTAAACACAGTGGAAAGTGAAACAGCACATGGTTCTCAACTACAAAACACCAAGAACAATAAATATCCCATTTCATAGCTTTCTCTCTGTATTTTGCCTTCATAAAGTATGATCTATTTTTTAAACAACATTGGCAACTCAGTTTTGTCAGTGCAAATCATCAAATAGCAATTTTATGCCTAATAATGCAAATTACATTGAAAGGCTACCTTTGACTTCAGAGGGGTTTGAGTCATGTTCCTAAATTGGAGCACTTAGCTCCAGAATTAAAATCAAAATCTTTGGTGTGACATTGTGATGCCTTGGGGTTCACCCAGACATAAGCGGTTCAGTCCCCACCTGCCTTGCAACTCTATGCTATGCTGCTGTGGCAACAGCCAGCATACAAGCAAGAAGGTTTCACCCTGGCTTCCACCCACTAGTTATTCTTTGCAATGGGACCTCAACTACCATTCCAGCCACAAGTTCTCCTCAAAAACATTTTCTGACAGGTTCAGCATCTCTCATTTTAACTGCTCAATTTCACTGGTCCTTTAAAGAGACAGTATACATCACCATGTTAGTTTAACAGGTGTTAACACACCTTCCACACTGAACTGATTTGTTAAAATTAGCACACAGATTTAAGTGATACCCAAATAGAAGGGACAGGAATAGAAAAAGTTACAAACAAACAAAGAAACAAAAGTAAAACTCTGCTTCTAAGACTAAAGTCCAATTTAACAAACTAGAGTCTTCTTTTCAAAGTAGTTTTCTCACCATAGTCATTCTTCCAGCAAGGCTGCCCAGTCTTCAGCCAGAATCCAACATAGAGCCCAAAGCACTTGGTTTCTTTATCTCCTCAGGTAAAGGATCATATAAATGGCTTTTGCTTTCTCATATCTTCCCAAAGTTCATTAACCCTGTTTGAAGAGGTAGGAAGGCTTCCTGGGGGTGCAGTCTCTATCCCCCATGGAGATTAAGTGGTCATCTTCCCCCACTTGCCTGCCTGATAGCTTTGTTTACCTTGTATGTAAATATGCTTTTTATTGTCTTAGGTCACACCTTGCTTAATTTACATTGGAGACACAATCAAGCCTGTGGAACCAGCTGCGCTTAGGCACTACCCAGGGGTGCAGAACAATTTGTATAGTGGGGATGCTGAGAACCATTGAACTAAACTGTAAACTCAGTATATGATGGAAACCACTTTAAGCCAAGGAGTGCAGCAACACCCCCGCACCTCTAGTTCCAGCACCTATGGCACTGTCTGTCAAACACAATCAAGGAACATCGTTCCAGCGCATCTGTGTAGTTTTTTGCACGTTAACCATACTTACATCACACAAATATTAATGATCAGTGAGTTACTTTTCCAAGACACATTTTAAATAAATATCATGACAACAATGTGTAGAGTGCATTGAGCTGGTAAGGCCAGCTGGGACTCACTGCTACGTACCAGAGAGCTCCTTGCCCTCTGGTATTGGGGTGTCACAGACATCCAATTTGCAGGAGACTATTTTGTAAAAAAAAAAAAAAATGCATCTGCTACTTCGAAAGTATAAGCATAAATATGGAAATGATTTAACCTGGAGCAAAAACTAAAATTCATGAGGGTAAGTATATTTTGGGCAATAGCTGTAGTTAAAGTGCCAAAACCATTTTAGAAATCTCCAGGCCCTCAGCTGGTGTAAATAAATGTAGCTTCACTGAAGCAGGGCCGGCTCTGGCTTTTTTGCCGCCCAAGGCAAAAAAGCCTCCCGCCGCCCCCTTCTCCCCCGCGCGGCAGGGGAGGGTGCCGAGCCCGGGCGCGGGCCGCTCTCCCCGACCGGCTGGAGCGCTGGGGGGAGGGCGGAAAGCCCGGCCGGGGCTCCGCTCTCCCCAGCGGCCAGAGCGCCGGGGGGAGGGCGGTGAGCCCGCCGCGCCTCCGCTCTCCCCGGCGGCCAGAGCACTGGGGGGAGGGCGGCGAGCCGACCGGGGCTCTGCTCTCCCCTGCGGCTGGAGCCGCCCGCCGCCCCCCTCCAGGTGCTGCCCCAAGCATAAGCTTGGTGGGCTGGTGCCTGGAGCCGGCCCTGCACTGAAGTCAATGGAACCAGAGCAAATTATACCAGCTGATGATCTGGCCCCTAGTTTGAGAGCTGGACAGGGGGAAGGGGAGCAACTAAAATTAAAGTTCCACAGAAGAGGAACCCATAAGCAGCTCTAGGAAATAAGGAATGTAGTCTGCATTTATACACTCACGTGCATCACAAAACAAACAAAATGCCCAAACAGCACATGTTATATAACAGTCCATGTATGGAAATCCTAACTTTGAGGCTGCAGAAGCATCTGAATACTGAAAATCAGGACTGGAGAAATAATGCACAAGTCATTCTAAAATCTCTTTATTAGGAATGGAAGCCCTATCGAGGATGTATGATTCTTGTAAAGCCAATCCAATATTTATATTCCAGATCTTGGAAAATATTGGTCTAAGTAGGCTATTGTAAGTTAGAAGACATTTTGGAAATCAGCTTAAACAATTGTTGAGGTGGTTTCTCTACAAAACTCTGGGCTTTCCTGAATTAGCTTGTGCTCTTGGGCATCATAGCTGCTATGACGTGATCAAGAATGTATCTTTATGTTTTTGTGTGACACAAAGTCAGTTGTTGAATTTAAAATATTATAACTATATTTGACTGTCTTATTTATTTGTTTGTTTATAGATTGACCTCCTTGTTCCTACAAAAGTGACTGGCATAATTACTCAAGGAGCTAAAGATTTTGGTCATGTACAGTTTGTGGGATCTTATAAACTTGCTTACAGTAATGATGGGGAGCACTGGACCATCTACCAGGATGAAAAACAAAAAAAGGATAAGGTAAGATAATGAGGCAATTGCTATTTGGGTTGCATTTACAGAAAGTAGTAACCTCAGTGCGGGTAGCCTGCAGGTTAATATGTACTGTCTGTTTTATGTGCATCTATATGGTTAGAGTTCCACAGATAAAAGTCAAGGTGAATAGAAAGGAATCATATACCACAATGACATTCACTGATACTATAATATCGTACATATCTTTGCAATGTGCCAGATCCAAAGCTATTAGATGCGGGACATAAAACTTTACAGTTCTCCATTTATTGAAATTATTTCTCTCTTGAACTCTGCAGTAGAATGCATATAAAAAGTAGCTTGTTTGTGTTTTTGAGAACAGCAACCCTGCTGAGATTTTGATAAGCATATGATAAAATGTGCTAGCTATTTTGAAAAAATAAATACTTTTTTTTTATGTGCCTTTGTACCTAATGGTTCTGGGTTGATTTTTCTGGTAATTAATCATTCTAGGATATCAGATACCCACCCATATGCATTAATATTGCATCAGCGGTCTTAATATGCTTTAAAATAAATTAATTCCACAACTCTTCCTTTTGCAAATGTTAATGGCAGATGTTAGAGAAAGGGGTGTTTTAAGGTGCTGAGTGCCATTTAATTTTATATCACCATAGTCTAGAGAAAAAAGAATTGACAGATCAAATTTTAATAATTGTCTCTCTTCATACTGCTCCAGGGATATGAGCCTCACTATAGTAGTCACGTGAGGTGATCCCTCCCCCCTTAGGGGACACCACTATCAAAGACAAGCAAGATACTCATAAGTCACTCACATTCCTATTTTCTGAGCTTTCAAAATAGTCTGTTTAAAAATTCTCAAAAAGAGTCCAGAGTTTCAGAGTAACAGCCGTGTTAGTCTGTATCCGCAAAAAGAAGAACAGGAGTACTTGTGGCACCTTAGAGACTAACAAATTTATTAGAGCATAATGCATCCGAAGAAGTGGGCTGTAGTCCACGAAAGCTTATGCTCTAATAAATTTGTTTATTAAAACAAGTACTCCTGTTCTTCTTTTTTCAAAAAGAGTCTTAAACTCAAGTGGTCATTAAAAAAAATCATTGTGTGTCTTCTTAACGATCCTGGAAGAGGTGATTGTTGTCTTTGTGAGTTTGGTAAGAAAGTTTCCTAAGCAATGCCAGATAACTAATTAATTCCCCAATTAATATAAATATTTGATGTTCAAATAGCTTCTTATATTAGTAACCAGTTTTAGAAAGGTCACTTGATTCTATATTGGTACATAAAATATATTACTGCTCACACAGTAATGGTATTGTAAGTTATTATTTTAGATTATTGTATTTAGATGCAAAACATTTGCCAAAGAACATCACAAGAGAAGCTTTTGCATCTTAAGCATTTAGGGAATAAACAAACAGGTTTTCACCTTTAAATTGAAACATAAGGTTAGAAGTAACCAAAAAATTTCAACAGTATACATATTTTCCTTAAAGTTAAACAAATGAAGACTTTAGACTTTATAAAAGAAATCAGTGTCACAAAGCATATTTCCAGAAATCTTTGTGAGTTTAAAACTGAGGTTTTTCTCCTGGGAAACAGGAGGCACAGGAGAGGGGAGACGGGAGAGGGAAGGGGTAACCAAAGACTCCTGAGTCAGCATTTATTGCCTTGAAAAACCAGGTACCACACATCATTTTGTTTTCACATTGTAGAAAATAATATATTCACATCCCTTAACAAGGCAGTGGTAAATTGCTTTTTGAGAAGACATTCCTATGGTAGTTTGCCTTTTAACCAAACAGTTCCCCAGATTACAATCTAGATTAATAGATTCTCACCCATCATACTTCAAGAACCACTGAGGTCATCCTCTCTGTCCTCCTGTATACGCTGCTACTCTGAAATCTGAAATAGGCCATAGAATGTCCCAAAAATAATTCCTGGAGCATATCTTCTAGAAAAAACATCTGATCTTGATTTGAAAATTGTTAGTAATGGAGAATCCACCATGATCCTTGGTAAATTGTTCAAATAGTTAATTACCCTTGTTGTCAAAAATTTAACACTTATTTCCAGCCTGAATTTGTCTAGCTTCAACTTCCAGCCATTGGATGGTGTTATACCTTTCTCTGCTAGATTGAAGAGCCCATTCTTTTCAATTTTATAACATTCTAGTTTTTTTAATCAGAATGTTGTGCAGTCAAACGTTTTTCAGAAGTCTAAGTATATTACATCAACATTATTGCCTTATTAACCAAACTTGTATTGTCATCAAAAAAAACTTATCAGGATAGTTTGACAGGATCTATTTTCCATAAATCCAGGCTGATTTGTACTTATTACATTATCTTTTCTGGGATCGATGTCAGCCTGACAGACAGGCCTATGACTACCTGGGTCATCCCATTTATCCTTTTTAAAAACTGGCATAACATTAGCTTTCTTCCAGTCTTGTGGGACTTCCCTAGTGCTCCATGACTTACTAAAAATCAACAGTAATTGTCCAGCAAGTGCTTCAGCTTGCTCCTTAAAACTCTTGGATGCAAGTTTTAACTCTTGGCCCTGCTGTTTTAAAAATGTGTAACTTTAGTAGCTTCAGTTTAACATCGTACAGTAGATTCACCTACAATTCTCAGTTAAAACTCCTACCACATAGTCTATGCATGGGACAAATAGCAATAACTAACATTTAGATATATCTGTCTAACATAATATACAATTCAAGCTATATAGAATATTAAAGCAAAATAGACATTATAAAGCTGCATTCCAGAGTCTGTGCAATTGGACCTAAAAATGATATGTACAGGCTTATGGCCAAGAAAGGGGCATTCTCCTGGATGCTTTTTGTGCCTCTCATTTTTGAGAGAAAATGGATTTCCTAAGAGTTTTTTTAATTAGTTCAAATGTTTAATTTCATAAAGTAAGCAACTATAAATATAAGCATGTATGCTATTGTTTTCCAAGCATTGTATGCATAAAAATAATTGTAAATATGTTCTAAAATTCAGTAAAGGCAAAGACAGGTTTGTAATAATCAAAATATGTTATTATAATTAGTATAATTACCATTTTTGCATCATTTTGGAGGTCTGTCCCCCCACAGGTGTTCAAGAGTAGGTTTAGTGATTGATTTATACATACATATTTAATTTCTCTTTTTTTATTTCAAATGTTGTTCAGTGTACATTGACTTTACACTGGAGGCTGCAAACAGCTGAATTAATAACATGGTCAATTTTTTATTATGGATTTGTTTACAGTACATACACCGCTTACGGGAATCATTTTTAAAAAAGGCAGACAAAATGGAAATTATTTATTAAAACATTCTCCTGGGTTATGGATAATTGGAACATAGTTACACTAATGGCCATTTATAGCATATATTTAAGTTCCAAATGGTTAGCAGAATGTCTTATTCTAGCAGTTAAAGTAACTGTTGCCTCAAGGTTTGAATGTTTTCAACAATTGTTGTTTTTTTCATGGTATTAAATGTTTCCACTTGTATTTATTATTCTTAGAACTTTTTTTAATTCAATGTATATGTAAAGTGCTGATTACCACCTTTCACATTCAGCCAATAAATAAATAAATTAGATGTTTCAAAGAGAAGGAAATGTGGTTTTTTTAGCTTTAGTTTTCAGTGAAGCACACTTTTAATAAATGGGTAGACCCATTGATTTCAGTTAATTGAAAGATTCTATTCACTCAGCATGAGTAGGGTATCATAATCTGGCCCATATTGTTCTGTTTTAAGTCTTTCTCTCTCAAATATTATTTGACAGCATTGAGAACAAGATGGCAGATCTCAGTGGTTTTATCCTGTAGTGAGTTTTTTGCAATAAATTCCAAGACTCCAGATAATAAAAGCAAAATCACTATTATAGCAATAAAACTGAAAAGGTACTGACAGCTGTGATTATGGATGTGTGTTTAGTATAACTAGTTGTCAGGTAAAAATAAGAAACAATAATTTCACCTTTCCTGGATGTACCATAAACGTATCCAAAATATCTGACAGTTACCAACATTAGTACAGTACTTCATACTCATATTAGTTTATAAAAAGGAAACGTCTTCCAGAGACCAAACGTCTAATAGCAAAGTACTGCATTCATTATAGTGAAAAAGAGAACATGCATTCAAGCTTACCCTAACTTTGCTCCTTGATGTAGTAGCACAGAAAGAGACACCATCAAGAAATACTGAGTAGCACTCCGGGGGGTGGGGGGAACAGAAGAGAAAGAGTTTGGAACAAAAACAGAATCCGACCAGCCTTTGCAGAAGAACCAATTTTGAGGATGTCCACAGGATTTGGCCAAAAATGTATAAATATTTTCATGGATGCTTTACTGCACCAAACAAAACTTACTGATGTTTCCCTTTTTCTACCATGGCCTGATATGATAGTCTTGATATGAACTTATCCTGAGTAGGATAGGATTGCCATATCCTTTGAGAGTCCCCATAGATTTTTGCTTCTCATTACTGGTGATTAGTAACCTCCTGCCATCATTTTTCAGACGCTCAGTTGTCTAACTTTTATTTACTATTTCAGGCAATCTACTCGGTTCTAATGTTTTCCACTGCCAACTGGCTGCCGAATGGTCCAGTGTCTTAGGAAGAAACAATAATGCCAGAAAATGGAGGAAAAGGGAACACAATCTCCAAGGGAGACTTACTCTTGAGCCCCAAACAAAATCTGTCACTTCATACAATGAATAAATTGTAGATCTAAAACCCATTAAAATATATATACATTCAATGTATATGTAAAGTGCTGATCACCACCTTTCACATTCAGCCAATAAATAAATAAATTAGATGTTTCAAAGAGAAGGAAATGTGGTTTTTTAGCTTTAGTTTTCAGTGAAGCACACTTTTAAATGGAAAACCTGTGAAAGCAAGAACAGTAACACCTGCTGCTTGTCTGGTTTTTGCCATTTTAACTTCCAGTCATCTCAGTTTAAACCTACAGTGAGCTCATCTAGAGATGCAAACTAAAGGGTACTGGAAAAAACACATCTTTAAAAATAGGCCTTTCTTGTTCATTGTAAGTAGTTAGAATGAAACCTCTGGGATATATAAATATTTTCCCTACAGTCAGGAATTACTGAAGTTTAAGCAACCTACATGTGTGAAGAAAGTGTATTTTAGAATGACTGGAGTAAAATAGTTATCTTGGTTTTCTCAGCTAGAGGTCAGTAGCTTACTATATCTCTTATGGCAAGGCCACTTATACCAAGCATGAGCAGATTTAATTTTTTTTTTTTAATCACATTCTGAATGTGATTTTTAAATTGCCTCCCGTGCTGTAGATAACCTAGAGGCAATTGTAATGTCAAATGGAGGTCTAAAGGTTGCATTTTTCTTGATAATATGTAAAGAGACACACTTTTAAAGGAGCCTCAGTTCAGCTTTGAAATTTACATCCAGAATCTGGCACCGTCAATCCTGATCAGAAATTGCAGGAACAATTAGTTGTGGACAGAGATTACAATATTTAAATGTAGGCCCAATTTGTGGGCAAATCAGGTAGTTAGCAATATAAATGGTATAATTTACACTTCTAGTCAATCTCCGTAGCAACTGATTGCACAGGCTAATTGCAAGTGTGAAATGAGATGCTATTATATTTTTTTTAAATTGGCCTGTTTTCTGTAATAATTTTGCTTAATTTTCTTTTGTCAAATGTATAATTATTTTAATACTCTACTTAGATTTATAGATTTATCAAATTATCTTTATGCATAAAATACAAGTTATGGACACATTTTAACAATATTTTACACATTTTCAAATGTAGTACTTGATTTGCTTATGTATTGTATAATAGTTAATACCAAAGTTGTGAGAATATAGGAGAACTTTTCAGGCACGCTGGTTTTTGTTTTTCAAAATTCTCCAGGTTTAAAAGTCTAGTGCATTGTTGATTAGTGATAACAGCAAATGTAAAGCAAAGTTTTTAAAAAAAACATTTATTTGCATTTGGCATGTGGTATGGAAAGGGGTATTGTATATTATTAAGCACCAGGTAGTTTTATCCCCAAAATTACTAAAAATATTTAGTCTAGAGAAACAAGAAATGGTATCCCACTCTTACTAATTATGCTTCTTATTGACAGTTCAGGGATGCAACTCCGGCTGTTGTAACTTAAGATATTAACAGTTTCTACTGTTAATCACTAAATAGTCAGATCACATATTCATGGAGAGGAGATGGGGGCTAAACATTGATAATCATAGAAATGATGAGATTTAATTTAAGATTCTTATTATTTGCTAATTGGCTTGTTTTAAGACAACTTCTTACCTGACTACTTCTTCTAATTAACTGTTTTTAAACACTTTCTCTGATTCCCTAGGATTTAGTTAAGATTTCTTATTTTACCCATTGATAAATTGTTTCACGTTATCAATGATAACCTGGCAGAATCCACCTGTAAACAAAATTATTTTGCTCACCCATGAACAGTTTCTATTTTCCTATGAGACATCAAGTCTGGTCTCATAATAATTTGGGGAAATAAAACGTTGGTCTCAATTTACCAAGAGAAAAGGGCCCCACCATTTTAGTCACAGGGGTTTTTACATACCTTCATGGAGATTGAAATTAAAACCAAACAAAATAATCACAGTTATTAACCGTGGCTATTTTATTATTAAAGAAAGAAAAATACAGCATTAAACAACACAACACAAATAACAAACTGATTACTCTGACAGTGTCTTAGTGTGCTTCTTTTGGAGAACTTTAAACAAAGATTACACTTTTGAGAGTTAACCCAGTCTTTGGTGGGGCACTTTTCTCAGTGTAAGCTGAGACCAAGATTTTATTTCCTAAAATTATTATGGGTCCAAATTCTATATAAATTTCAATACTCCAATAAACTCATTCCAAGAGTTTTCAAACCTAATCCCTTGGTAGTGCTTTTGGCTACTCCCATCTCACTATGAAGAAATCTTGGTTGTCATCTGGGCTAGAAGGTTGCCTTTTATTGTTGCTGCTGTGTGTCTGTTCTCTTCTTTGTCTTCTTAGCTGTCTGTGGCAGCTTGCTTGTAGAGATGCACAGGATGAGTTGAGGAGTGCTTGAACAGGATAGCAGAGAGTGGGAGTGATGGATGCTCACTTCAGAATTTTATACTCTTCTGCTTCCTATTTTCATGAAATTTCAGTCTTGTTTATATTCATAGTTGATTGCTGTAATCCTTTCACTGGCTCCATTCCTTCATGGGTTGTTTTTGATGACACCTTCAGGTCCTGAATATTCAGTATACTTCATGAATATGCCACACACTTCTTATTGCCTTTGTTCTCTTGTGGCTGGAAAGCCTCAGATAATCTTTAACGTTATAGTTTTAAAAATTGATTTTATTCAGTCCATTTTCTGAAATATTTCTTCAGTTTTATTAGGGTTTAACAGGAAATGAAATTCCACTTTTAAAAATTCCAAATACTCTTGCTCTTTGTATAAAAGTTTTTAGTTAAAATAGTCTTTTGAAATTAAATAATTAGCTTAAATAGTTATTAAAGAAGTTGATGATTCTTCATAATTTTGGAAAGTGGTTCTTTTTGTCTTCCTCAGTTGGGTAAGGGGGTTGCTTATGTATTAATTAATTAATTCCCCATTCAGTTTGTGTCCATCACTGGCAATCTTATTGTGCCACCAAAACTTTTGGTATCCATGTGGTTGCCAGACGTGTAGTCTCATTCCTTGTAGTGACTTCAGAATTTGTAGGTTTTCTATTCTAATATGTCCATACCAAGAAAAACAGTGAAACTGAACCAGTGCTGGGTTCAGCTTTAAATATCCTCATTTCCAATCTTGTTCTGCCACTTGATATGGAGCAGCTGATGAAGATGATGAGAATCAAAAACATCAATCCAGTGTTCTTTAGCCTTCCTCAGCATCCACATTTCACTTCAGTACAATAGAGTTCATATAAGCATAGTTCTCTAGATCTGCAGTTTCATAGCAAGTGTGATGTCACAGTGACCTGACAGAGGCCATTGAAGGTTCTGAAACCATGGCAGCAGCAGATGCTATACAAGTGTCCACATCTTTCAAGCATCCTCCATTATTGACTATGATGCTTCCCAAATATTTGACAGTTGCCACCTGCTCAGTGTCCTGTGCAGACAGGTTAATACTGAGCTCGTTGTAATCTGGAGCTGGAGGGTGCTTCATGGTAATGGCCAGGAGTTTATTTTTATCTGGATTAATAAGCAGACCAAGAGCTTCTTGCCTGACCAGATTGGTGAATCGCTGAAGCTGATGGCCAAACAGCCAGCAATGTCATCAATGTATTTGAGATCTTGAAGTAGAATGGTATTCAGCTCAACACCACAGCCAGCTGCTCCTCAATTTATCCATCAATCAGTCAGTGCAATATTGAACAATGATGGTAACAGAAGACAGCCTTGTCAAACTCCTGTGGAGATAGGAAACCACACCATTTATCTGCTATTGACTCAAGCACAGCTCTCTGTTCCATTATAGTGCTCATCTATCAATTATTCTATGAACCTAGGGATTCTGATCCCACAAACTTGCTCAATGCATTGAATCAGAGGCCACAAAGAAGTCTATGAAAAGTGTTGCACACGCTTTCTACATTCAGTTGCCTGTGTCGGTGCAAAGCCCTAGTCAGCAGTAGAACAACCAACTTTAAAGCTGCACTGAGTATCCTGACCTTTGCCTCAAAGTGCATCATTGAGTCAAGATATTAACATTGAAGTGAAGACTTTCTCTGTGACCAGCAACACAGTAATACCTCAATAGTTGCTATATTCAGCCTTATCGCCCTTTTTTAACAGAGGCAGAATATCCTCCTCCTCCCAGTCATTGGGGATTATATTAGTGCTCCAGATGGCCTGGAAGAGCCTATGCAGCCATGGTTCAATAATACTCTCATCTGCTTTCAACAACTCATGGGTAATGTTACAAACCCCTGGTGCCTACCTAGATTTCAGCTAATGGACTGCAATCCAGATCTCTTCGTTGTTGAAGGAAGGTGGCACTACCACAACTTTCTGCCACTCTTCAAATGGAAGAGGGACTGCAGACAAAGAACAATTGAGAAGTGTCTTGAAATGATCTTCCTATCAATGTAACTGATCCTGCAGACTGGCTGAGGCTGCCCACCCAGATTCTTTACTGGAGAAGCTGGTGCCACCTTCCCCTGAAAACACTGTGGGGTGCCAACGATGGACATAAACTGAATATTCAGCCAGACCACCTAGGCATCTCCCCAAAGACTGATCCAGGTGGTGTTCTGTCTGCAAGGAGGATACATCCCTGTGGGATTTGCCAGGATGATGATGGTAAATCCCCATTAATATAAATATTCAATATTTAAATGGCTTTTTATATTAGTAATTAGTTTAGCAAGGTTATTAGATATCAGGTTAGTACCTACATCATTTTACTATTTATATAGTAAAGATATTAGGATATTACATTACAAGCTTTGAATTTAGCTAACACATCTGCAATTATGCATTTCAGAAGGATTTGCCATCTCAAGATTTAAAAAATAAACAAGGTTTTCTACAAAAAATAATTCAAGAATAAACTTTTTTGTAGGGTTTCGAGGATGTTGATTTTAGAGTGATTACAAAAGACTCCACTTTACTGCCTAGTGTATGGTTCTGCTAACACATCCCTATGCATTTCTCTCTTTCTCTCTATCTTTAAACATCCACTTGAAATCAGGACCTAGCTATTTTGCAGATCTGTTGTATAAGACATACCAGCTGATGTTTTAGACAAGAGATGTGTGCTGTTATGTGATAAGACAATCTGGTTGGTTCGTTTGTCTTCTGACCCAACACTTCTTAGAGTTATGACTGACTCTCATTCCATATAAGTCAGAGGTGACAATAGTTGTTTGTTTTGAAGTATCTAGAGAATATTGTGGGGATGATGTCTAGCCAACGTGATGGGGTTTGCCCATCTCGTCTCAGTTTTGGGGTATTCATGGATCTTTGATTACTTCAGATTAATTGGATGCCAAAAGTGCATCTTCATCAGTGTTGAAGAGGATGATTATTACTATTTCTCGCTACAGCTATCTATGCCTTTGTCACCTCCAGAATGGATTGTTATAAGCACTTGCCTGGAGGTTAACCTTGAATACAACTCAGACACTACAGCTTGTGCAGAATAAAACTGCCCTGTTGGCCTCAGGGACCTTATTGTATCAGTTCAAAACTCCAGTATCCTTTAATTTAGTTCCAGGTGTAAATCAAAATGTTGGCCTTGCTCTTTAAAACTACAGGCCAAATACTCATCTGGTGAAAATTGATGTAGCTCAATTGTTTTCAATAGAGCTGTGTCAATTCCACAAGATGAGTATCTGGCCCTATAAATTTTAGGTCATAGCTTCACCACCATATAGTTCATGTCCTGCCATCCTAAGAAATGGCTTTTGTCCCCACAAACTGTGATGACAATTGAGAAGAAATTATGTGCTTATGTTGACAGTATCCACACTTGAATCTGAGCGGGTATTTTCCCAGGAAAATCAGGGCTTTGAAATGTTGTAATAATCCCAATTTCTGAAGATTACTTTTGACTTTGAACCTGCCAGTTTTTAACAATTCACAAACTCCATTCAAAGGAGTAAATTCCCATCAAGTGGCATCACTAGCCATTTCTGGATAAAAATACTACATGATTGCCTTTCTGTGTTTTGCCTATTTGGAAATTATTATCTCCCTTGAACCCATTACAAATATGATAAAAATAAAGGACACATAATAATTTTTCCAGCCATGAAAGTTGCTTTTGTGTGTGTGCGCACGTGAGAGAGACAGAGAGATACATACATAGAAATACATATGTTTGCATGTGTCTGTATTCTGAAATGCATATACTTACATTAATCTAAACCTTAAAAATACAAACAACAAAAACAAACAACAGAATGGAAATTAAAAAAAGAGGTTAGATTCATTGTAGGAGCCCATTATTTTTTTCTGCTAGTAGGATATTCTTCACCAGAAAAGTTACGTTTTTGAGCCATCTACTGTTGGAAGGGCAAACATCCTTATGGTCATCCCAATCTCTTCTGCCTACCATTTGTGGGCAACACATGCCATCTCCATGTAAAGATCCACACTCCACCTCACTCCTGACTCTAAGCTGTTACTGGCATAGTGCTATAGGAGAAGCAGAAAGGAGGTGGCCAAGAGTGCAACCTTTATGAGCACTGTGAAGAATAAAGGAACCTAACACATGCTAATGTCCGGGAAAGAACTGTTTTTTCTCTCTGCATATGTACGTATAGAGATCTATGTCTATAGGGTAGATACATAAATGGAAATGAAGACCTATTGCCTGATCCAGCAGTGTGCCTCACCATCTTCCATTGGAGTCAACAGAATTAATACCCAACTAGATATCTGCCAATGATAGCACAGTTTGGTAGAGACATTTAAAAAGACTTTCACTGATTCTTACCTAGTCTTGTTCATTTCTCACTCTTTGTGACTAAAAGTGTTACTTTAAAAGAAAAAAAAAGTAGCTTTTCAAATTTACAAATGCAGTGTCTGCTGAGTGTATCATCTTCAGTGAATTTGCAATATATAAATTAGATGCTTTAAACAGAAGTGAATGCAGCTTTCAAGCATTATTTTTCAATGCAGCATGCTTTTAAATAATAATAATAATAATAAAAAAAAAGGTTTGAAAGAAGGAACAGTATCCCTGCTGCCATTTTAACTGCTGCCAGTCAGCTGAGTTCTGATCTACACTGACTCCAACTCTAAATAGGAGCAGCACCAAAATTTTCTTTTTAGCTAGATCTATTCCAAGCTGGGATGCATTTCCAATAGAGGGTCCATATCAGATAATTTGCTTGGCACGGAAATATTGCAATAGGCAATATATTAACAACAACATATATCAACTCGATGACCTCTCGAGGTCCCTTCCAGTCCTAGAATCTATGAATCTATTAACATTGTTTTGGGGACTGATTGTCAATTTTTAGTCTTGCTTCTTCCCCCAGCATCATAGATATAATGGTGCCTAGAATTTTTTTTTTTTAAATCTTTATTTCTATGGCCAAGCCACCACTTTAATCTAATTTAGGTTTATACCTGACATGTTATCCATAAAGGTCTTCTGTGGAGCAT
Organism: Trachemys scripta elegans; assembly: GCF_013100865.1. Classification (NCBI taxonomy): domain Eukaryota; kingdom Metazoa; phylum Chordata; order Testudines; family Emydidae; genus Trachemys; species Trachemys scripta. The sequence goes on along the minus strand of NC_048303.1, from coordinate 49,710,891 downwards.
TAGAATCCATGCACACCTGTTCTTTCTGCACATTCACTAACACTCCACCACAAACATTCCCTCCCACTGCAACTGCCTATTCAAAGGTTTCCTGAGGCTGATGTGCCCCATAAAACAGATACTAGCTTGGAGCTTGAGAATAAAGCATAAACAATTCACAATACATTATTTCGCTATATTTCATTTTTTTCCAGTTTATTTTGTATTTAAACATTTCTTCTAAATTATTAAGTTTTGTTATAAGGTATTTGTTTAGCTTTTAAAAATATGAGTCATCTTACATTGTCAGTATTTAGATTTGTTGTTTGTGCCATAAAAACATTGTTAACTCTATTGAAAATTTCAGTAACTGCTGAAAGCAAGGCAACTTAATTGTATACCCCAGTTATAGATAAAGGGCACATTTTACGATAAAAAACCCAACATTTTATTGAAGCAGATCATCCCATGCTATATTTTCCAGGTTTTTAGTCTCATTTGAGTAGGCTCCAATTATAAAATAAGTTGTCATACTTAAAGTATCATACTGGACCTTTTTTGCATAATTTTAACAGCTGCTGTGCCCTGTTTTTCAGCTCTGAAGGGCGAGGATACACAGGAGCCAGATATACATTCAGTATACTCGCACATACTCTCTCACATAATTGCATGTGTCCTTGTTAGAGCAGCTGTCTTTCATGTTATCATATCATATTGTATGATGCTGTCAGATACGTTACGTTTAACGAAGGGCAAGTTCTGCTACTGTTAACCACACTAAGTAATTCTTTATTCCATAAGGAGCCACACTGATCTCACTTGGACTACTTGTGGAGTAAACTACTCTTCAGCATGAGTAACAATGGTAGAATCTGGATAAAAGAACATGAAAAGTTATTAAGTTAAGCAGCTTTTAAAAGTTCACCCACCCATAACAATTAAAGCACTGTATTCCAAATTATTTTGTTGAGGTTTTTCTCATGTGGCTGACAGAAAATTTTGTGAGGTAATCAAAGGATGTGGAAGCCAGAACACAATTTATCTTTCCTTCTTTTTCCCCAATAGAGAACACAGGTCCTACATCCATTGAAGTCAATAGAAAATTCCTTTTGACTTCAGTGGTCTTTGGCTCACACACAGAGAATGATGGAAAACAATGTGAATGTGTAGAGCTGTTACAATTCATGCATCTTTGGAAGCAAGTTGAAGAGTTGAAACCCTTGGATCTAATAATATCGCTTTAGTTCTTGAGCAGTTTTTTTACACACAGGATGTTGTTCCAGTTGCAAATTTAAGTTTTTGAATATGTCAAACAATGGTGCCATAATGGTCAATAGTCATTTGAAACAAACATTGACCTCAGTCATTTAAAGACAAAATTCTTTCCCTAAAGGTATTTGCCTTGTTCCATCTCAACAAATTACACATCTACCCCGATATAACGCTGTCCTTGGGAGCCAAAAAATCTTACCGCGTTATAGGTGAAACCGCGTTATGTCGAACTTGCTTTGATCCGCCGGAGTGCGCATCCCTGCCCCCCCCCCGAGCACTGCTTTACCGTGTTATATCCAAATTCGTGTTATATCAGGTCACGTTATATTGGGGTAGAGGTGTAATTGCTTATCAATGGAACTTGAAGAAAGATGAACTAACTTGAATTCTAGACTTGCCAACTTTAATGTGAACTAGCAAATCAGAAAATAGCCTTGGAGATGGGTTCTGTATCTAGCTGCAAAATATTCTGCACTCCAGACTTAAACATATTATTTTTGCTCCAAGTACAAGCAAAGATGCCAATGAACTAGAAAAAGAACTTCCCTAACTCTTATTTCCATATTGTTGGTCAATTACACTGCTTTCATCTAATTAAGAATTAGATGTCTTTTTGTTTTCATCTAATGCATCTTTCTTTCCCCCAATTTTGCATGAAGATCTGCATGGGTGGGGCTATACACCAGCACAGACCCCTTTGTTTTCAGTGGGGCTCCTCATTGGTGTAGGATTCTGTAGGTAGAAAGGTCCTTTCAGGATCAGACCTATAGTTCATTTTACCTTGTGAGCTACGTCTTCCACAGTAAAAAAACAAATTTTTCATCAGCTCTGGGGTGTGAAATTTTTGCAGTGTTTTTTATACTTGATAACCATCAGCACTAGGTACAATATTTTGAAATTTCAACCAATATTTTGCAGAAAACTTTTTAAAAATTGCAATAAAATATTATTTTTCATCTGTCTCCATTTATCATTGTTGGCTTATTTAATTTTTCAATGGGGAGAAAAACTAGGGTTATGCTAGTACCATGCCGCTTCCTGCAGCCCCCATTGGCCTGGAGCGGCGAACTGCGGCCAGCGGGAGCCGCGATCGGCCGAACGTGCGGACGCGGCAGGTAAACAAACCGGCCCGGCCAGCCAGGGGCTTTCCCTGAACAAGCGGCAGCCCTAGTTTGAGAACCACTGGTTTAGTCCCCCATGCATTCATAGAATCATAGAATCATAGAATATCAGAGTTGGAAGGGACCTCAAGAGGTCATCTAGTCCAACCCCCTGCTCAAAGCAGGACCAATTCCCAGCTAAATCATCCCAGCCAGGGCTTTGTCAAGCCGGGCCTTAAAAACCTCCAAACCTTCAGTCTTTGGCATCTCTGTTAAAGCTTCCTTGTCCATACTACCGCAGTAAGTCAATGTAATTTACACTACTCCAGTTACATGAATAACGTAACTGAAATCGATGTGGATTAGGTTGACTTAGGTGTCTACACTGCACTGTGTCGATGGGAGACGCTCTCGGAGAGGTGGAGTACCAGAGTCGACCAAAAAGTATTCTGCTGTCGATTTAGTGGGCCTTCACTAGACCCGCTAAATCAACCCCCGCTGCATCGATTGCAGCAGAGCCTATCTACCAGTAAGTGAAGACATGGCCTGAATGCCAGTTGTCATAGGAGTACCTGTCCACTAGGAACAGAACTAAAACCACTATTTCATTTTTTATAGGACACTGAAAAGCCAATAGATATTGCTTTTCTACCTTTTGTCCGGTGTTCAGGTGAACACAAAAAGTGAATTTGTCAAAGTTTGAAGGGAATGAAGAACTTCCAAATATGCTGAAAATTCCCTCTCAAAATATCTTTCTCATCTTGCCAACAAAAAAACAATCTTTAAAATGAACTTGTGGCTATTGTGACTTAAGAAAAAAATCCTACACTGTTTTAACACAAACTAGAGTCAATATATTGATTTATATATTGGTTTACCCTAGCTAAAAATAAAACAAAACCCATCATATGTGAGCTGCACAGTATTCAGACTTTTGGACTCAGTCAGAGCTTTTTTTCACTAACCAATACCATTTTTCCACTTCCTGACTGTTCTTTGACAGTAGCAATTGAGATTTTGATCATCAGTGAATTTACAGCAAAATAGGTTGTCTGTCCAAGCTATAATCACTAGTGATGAAATAAAAAGCTACCCCTCTTCATGATGTTCTACTGTGTGAAATAATATGATTTACCAAATTTATCTCAACATCCAATGTATGCCAAAAATGCTAAGTCAGAAAGGTATTTAATTTTAAAATGTTAGTAATTTTGATACAACTTTTGAGCAAGGCTGCAGATATTGGCTGTGCAGCAGATTAGCCTATGGGTAAGATCAATCAACTGCTGTGAACCAAAGCCATCTGTAACAGGGAGTTTTGGGATGACTGAAGTCAATAGCAAGACTCCCATTGATTTCAGAGTCTCACCCATGGAGTGGACTGAAATATTTGCTTGATGTTTCCGTCTTATTTTTGCAGTTTAATATTAGGTGGATGAGAAAAGGGGCTGGGGGAATTCAGGATGGGATTTTCAAGAGAGCCTAGGTAAATTCAGAGCTGAGTCAATGGGACTTGTGTTCCTAAATCACTTAGGCACTTTTTAAAATCCCACTCTCAATGGCTAGCATTTAGCATTTGACTGTAATATAAAAAAAAGTGTGGAATATTTTAAATGTAATATGGACAAAAATTATATATATTTCGAGTAAAATAATACTTATATAAGAAAATGTTAATATTTAAAATGGTGGTAGAAAATTAGAATATATAGTGGGTCCCTATGACTCTGCTCTTGAAGGCAATGGGAATTTTGTTATTAAATGTAATGGGAGCAGGATCAAGTTCTGTCAGAGTATCCTTGTATTTGAAAAGAATGAGTAACATGCACCTATTTGGAATTAAAGTTGAAACTTTTAAAATTATTACTAATAACTAATTAATGATTAATGAGATGACTAGGCTAAACAGAGGGATGGATAGTCCAACAGTCAGGATGTTGGCCTCGTACTTCGTAGAGCCAGGTTCAATTCTTAGCACCACCACAGACTCTTGTGTGACCTTAGGGCCGTCTTTTAAAGGTATTTAAGCACCTAAACATACAGGTGGACATTTAGTGGGATTTTCAGAAGTGCCCAGGCACCTAACTCCTATTGATTTCAATGGGAGTAGGCATCTAGGTGCTTCTGAAAATCCTACTAAATGTCCACCTGTATCTTTAGGTGCCTAAATACCTTTAAAATCTAGCCCTTAGTCTCTATCTGCATGTTTCCCATCTGTGAAATGGGAGCATAGTATTTCCCTGCCTCACAGAGGTGTTGTGAGGATAAATACATTATAGATTGTGAAACACTCAGATATTATGGTAGAGGTGACCATGTAAGTACCGTAAAGAGAAATATATATAACATAATATAATATATATAACAATGCTCATCCTGTAGATGGCTAGAGGTCAAATTTATCCCTGGAGTTAGTTAGCTCATTTCCCACAGACTTAACTGGTAGTTTCACTTTCTTACTTCATTTGTCAATTTGGGGTAAACTTTCACCCTACAATTTTACCAAATTTTAATCCCTATTATCAAATTTCTCCTGTATACCTTGACTCAGTCCCCTTATAAAGAACCAAGAGGTTCTTGACTTCAAAAGGCTAAGTGACAAGACCTTAATCACTTGAGATACAGTTAAATTCTCCCATCAAAGCACTTTAAACCTGCCTCTTACAATCCTCCTCCTGTTACTCAGACCCATGCATGGTCCACCTTCTACCTCTTCCCCTTGCCTTTGCCCTCCTTGCCTCTCCTACTTCTATATCTATGTCTCTGTATTCCTTCAGCCTCTGGACGTGTTTTCTTACAAGTTTCCTGCTCTTTACAGAACATAGTGCTATAGTAGAGGGTGCCACAGAGTACATGTGCAGGATTGGAACATGTTAGCAGGAATATATACAGTGTGAACTTTAAGTTGGAATTGAGTTTGGTTTGCCTTCTGATTTTTGAACTCTTGCGTTTGGCAATGCTGGCATTTGCCAGTTGGGCTGTATTACATTGATTGCTGCATCACTTCTTGGGGTCCAGCCCCAGCTAGCCAGATGTTCTGAAACTGTGGTTGATGAAATACTGGTGGCCCATGGAGCACTTATAGTGGTCCACAAAGAGTTGGTTGGTCACATGATGCTGGTTCTCTACCTTATGTCCAACAGCTAAATCACATTCAAAGATGCTAGAAATACATTATTTCTTAATATTAATTTTTCATGTAGGCAGTTGTAGTGCTGTAGTTGCCAGAGGGACATTATGAATAGGAAGAGAGACAGTCCAGCAATTGCAAGTAGGAGGGGAGAAAGTCCACACTATGGAAAATGTTTGTGAACCCTTGCTCTAAGCAAAGCTGATGCAGCCATGCAACACTCCCAAGTTGGCAAATTGACATTATTTCAGCATGACATGTTTTCTGTTTCTGGTATCCGGGATAATGATAAAAAGTACTTTCCTGACTCTCAAAGGAGACAGTAAACTTACTAAAATACTGTTATAAATTAATTAAATTGTATTATTTATGCAATTATTGACCCGGTTCTTTTTGGAGACCTTTTTAAGCCTTGCAAGGAGTAGCTCCTAGCTGAGAAAAAGACTCTGCTGCAGGATTGGGAAACTGTCCTTTCCTAAGTCAGAATATTTTCCAATTACTTTGGGAAAATATACATCTTTTATCAACTCTTTTTCTTCCATGAGTTTGTATTCACTAACGGCAACACAGGCATAAATAATCATTTTTATTTCTTACATTCTAGGTTTTCCAGGGAAATTTTGACAATGACACACACAGAAAGAATGTCATTGACCCACCAATCTATGCACGGCACATAAGGATCCTCCCTTGGTCATGGTATGGCAGGATCACTTTGCGGTCAGAGCTGTTGGGCTGCACAGAAGAGGACTGAAGAGGATCTCTGTTTGACAACACAATTCTCTATATTCCTAAAAGTATCTCTGTAGAAGAAACTGTGCAAAACCTGTAGGAAGTTGAATGGGTTTTTCATGAAAAAGTGCTCACTTTTTGGTAGGCCGCTAACTGTCTTTTGTAAGGAGGTCTAAGCCTGCCCTTTTAAGGATCCAACCTGATTCTGCCCTTTAAATCTGTTACAGTATTGTCCCTTTCGCTGTGCAATTACCTTTCTCGTTTTCTTCTGAGTTGTTCACACTGGTTGAAATGTGTTAGGGGAAGAACAGCAGCATCCTTTTTACAAGGAAGGAGAAACGGCATGAAAAAGATCATTTGCAGCTTTAGAAACACTGGGCTGACACATTGTTTGCAAATCGCACGGTCATCTTACTTGCAAAAAGAGATACTGCAGCTTTTAGCAATAAGTTTTTCTCTGGGATGACTGCATTATATTGTTTCCCTTGTGCCTATCAGACATTGTCAGTATTTATGACACACATTTTGGAAGATACTCTGTAGTATATGGTACTAGTGATGTTGCAAACTACCTTTCATTACTTTTTATTTAAACTACAGAGTCCATGCAACTGCATTTTGTTTCCATTCAGTTTACTTTATGTTATGCATGCTGTGGATATAGTCACTGTCTTTTTTACATTAATCTCATTGCTAACATTGTTTTCTTTAAAAGAACTGACCGTTTGTACATGGAACAAAATCTACTATCAGTATATTACGGAGTTAATGACTTTGTTAAAGCAAAGTTTATGAATTCAGTTTGCAATTTTATTTTTCAAGAAGGTGGAGATTAGACACTGTGGACCAAATTCAAGGCCCAAGTACTTTTAGCATGAAAATAGATGCACATTTATGCTGCAAAAACAGCATTAATAGGCGCCCATATTCTGACTTGCTCAGGGGTAGGCATGCAATCTCCACAAAGCTGCCCAGGAGATTACTTATCTCAGAAGCCTCCTTAGTCTTAGTGAGGGAGGGTGCATGTGGGATCAGGGAGTAGATGCTAATATACACGGCTCACTTTTCCTAGCCCCAGCACTGCCCTGGTATATGCTCCCTCTATGGTGCTGGCCAGGAAGTTCCTGCAGAATGAGAACAAAACAATGTCAGAGGAGCATGTAAATGTTGGGCTCTTCAGATCCCCTCCTGACTATAGCATGTCAGTGAGTAATGTGAGGCCTGAATTTGTAGCTGTTTGTTCACTGTATGCCATTGTTGCCCCTCTTCGATCAAGTGGCTATTCAAAGTTCAGGGCCCTGGCCACTGCGGATGTTCCAGTAGGGAATAGAAATTGATGTAGACTGATATTTTCTTTGACACAATCTTTCTTATTTAGAAGGAATGTACAAGATCCTGCTTCTCCGAATGCAGGAGGAATCCGAATCAGAAACAAAAGAATAGTTTCTTAGCTTACAACTCCAAGCCTCTTTAGTTAGCACCACACCCATAAACCTCTCTCTCTAGCTTTTTTCCAGGGTCATACACCTTGTTCACAGGCTGCTGTTTGGCATTCTTCCATTTTGCCTGTGTCTCTCTGTTTCTGTTCTCTGTGCTCCCTTCCCTCACACGCACAGACACTTCACCCAAACCAACACTCACATAGCTCTTTTATCTTGGTGAGGAGGAGGGATTGTGATTAATTTATCCTTACAGGTTATGCTAATTGAAGGGTGTATTCACACCCATCCACCTCGCTGGGCTTTTCAAACTAAGCTCATAGCAAGATTTCACCCATCTCGTTCCATTATGCACAGAATTACTTCCTTTTCTAGTCCCCCCAGATATGTTATATTATGTTAACAACATCCTATTCAGATAGGACCCAATTCTAAGGTATCGTCTGCAGGTGCATAAGGACAAAAGCTGCTGAACAGCTGCATGTCTGATGCATGGAGGAACAAACTCAGCCTACACAGGGGAATGCTGTAAATGGGGCATGTCAGGAATATAGTCCACGGATAGCACATGACCCCAGAGCACTGTAAGAGGGGAGCGGCAGGCCACCCCCATGACTCCCCCTCCTATTGTGTAGTAGCTGGATGCAGCCCATGCACATGTTCCCAGTGATGTGCAGGCTAGTGTCCATTATGCTAGCTGTCTGTGAAAGTTTCACATGAGCACATCCCTCTTGAAGCCTGTGAGGCAATGTATGGGTAGAGCATAAAACTGGGAATCAGGAGACCTCTGTTCAAATGCCAGCTCTGTTGCTTATTCATTGTGCAACCTTGGGCAAGTCACTTTACTTCTGCCTCAGTTTCCCTATCAGTAAAAGGAGATGATGATACTCACCTTCGTAAAGCATTGAGTTCTTCAGATTAAAGGTACATGCCAAGTAGCATTATGTTATTACTTTATTCTCAAATTCTTGGGGTGGGGAGGTGGTTTAGTTATCTAAACTAACATTGTTTAGAACATTGGATAGCTGATTATTTTCCCTGCTTTAATTTCATAACATGCTGATGTAGATATGTAGTGCTGCATGTTTTAAACAAATAATGCTGAATTTCTGTTTGTCACCATTAGATTTTATTGAAGCTATAACATCATTGAGATATGAACCTGGGCCTGCTTCCCAGATATACAAGTAGCCATCCCATAATCTGCAAAGGGGAAAATTTTACTTTAAAAACAAAACAGTTTGAATTTCACAACCTGCATATAATCTCTCATTCTCCACAAAGAGAAAATTTCACTTTGAAAGACCTTCAAACTTTATGGGGAATTTTTGAAACAAAAATGTGTTACTGATTTGTGGAGGTTTGCTTGACAGCACGTCTCCAATTACTTGAATTTTTAAAAATAAATAAAAATTACTTAACCCTCATGCTGTATTTATACAAGTATTTATTTTATAAGGCTTAGACATGGATTTTCAAAGATTTTAATTAAGAGTCCTCTAAAGGTAAAAGAAAGTATGTGTAAGAAATGTTGAGGTCCTGTGCAACACTGCTAAGTTTTTGTTTCTTTTTTTTTTTTTGTGCTGCATAACAAAAGCCACTAGACTGTTACCGTCTCGTCTGTAACTGTGTTAGCAGCATTCCTTAATGATGTATATATGGAGTGGTCTTCAATTGTAGTGAACAATTTGAAAGAGAAAGTCAATCATAATGGCATTTTTAAAGAGCAAAAACTGTTGGAAAAGGGGGGACTGGTATATAGTTAAATTACACACTGCCCATGTTTTGCACTTTAGGGTCTTCACAGAAGAGTTGTTGGGTGGTACTGTTTGAATTTTTTCTGGCCTGATATCTAAAAGGGTCTCAATTTAGCCTCCTACTTTGTGAGCACTAATTTGTACCTGCATTTAATTGTAGGTATAAATAATAGCATATAGACTTCTATCTTACTTTGCCCCCTAAATGAGAGGCCATTTCTGAAAGTTAGTTCTCTAAGTCAGCAATTTGTTTTAGTGTTGTTTTTTAATTTAGTTGCCATGTTCATAAGTAATTTTTATATGTTTACTAGTACTTTCCATTTTTAAGTTTGGATTTGAATTAATCTGTTTTGGCTCAGTGATTAATTATGTTTCAATTTCACCAGCACATAAAAAAGCAACATTATGTTACAGAATTTAGACTTTTCTCTTATTTCATAATATTTCAGAGTTGAATTTTTCCATCTATTTATTTTTGTCAGCCTTCCTCAATTCATTCTTCAGAGCCTGAAGAGAAAGCTCAGTACATTGTGATAGTGCTCTGTAATGATTTATAAATGAATCATATATGATGCATTTACATTTTCAAATGCTGTATTGGGGATTTTTCTAGTGACATCATTTGATTTTTAGTTGCCGGAGAGCTTTCTTTAAACTGCATTGTACAGCCAGCGAGTAAATTTTGCTCCAAGTGATAGCTGTATAAAACTGAGATAACTTCACTGACTCCTATGAAGTTACTTCAGATTTAACATAGCAACTGAGAGCCAGGTTTGGCCCATCATTTAAGATTTTTTTTTAACCCCTTTATCTGCATAATATTAATTGACACTAAGGAACAAATTCTACCCTGATTCTACCATTTGCCACTCTTAAAAGCAATGGGAGTTCCATACACAAAAAGAGCAGAGAATATGTCTTTCTAAGAAAGGTTGGAAAAACATTCTGAAATAATCCTTAATTTTTATATAAATTGTAACAATGACACCAAACTGGAGTGCAATTGTTTTCTTAATTAAATTTCACCCTGAATCAGTTAAATATATGTAGGCTGGCTTCACCTTTCTATAGCTCTATGATGTGCTATATAGCCTGAGAAATAAAACAAGGCACAAAACTTAGTTTGATCTATGTTCTATTAAGGGCTTATCACGTCAACTGATTCTGATTTTTAGGTTGACTTTCTCTTTTGGAATGACTGCATACAAATTAATGTGAGTTTTGAAGACTAGGGATACTAATGAGTGTATCTTTGCTATACAACAAATATGAAATATAATATTCAGTGCTGGCTTCTGATGTGTCAGTAAGTACAGAAGTAACTCAGACACAATGACCTTTGCAACCTTTGAAGCTGTGTAACATTCAAATGTTTTTTTGTATATACTTTAATCATGTAGGATGATGTAAAATCAGTATGACCTTGTCTAGTCTTCAAACTTAACAATAAAACTTTTGAAAAATGAGTATATTTTTGTAGCATTTATAATGAAATATCTTGAAGAAGACCCAAGTTTTCTCAGTCTGAGTGATAGTGAATGCAGAATACAGATATGATATGGTATTTTGTTGAATTCAGTCTTTGGCTCTTTGTGCTAGGTAAGTTTGTCCTTGGTACAACCAACTATTGTCTAAAAATACTCTATTATTTTACATAAAAAATTCAAAGGTGCAAGGGAGACTAACAATTGCATAGCTTACTGCTGTTTGGATGGGGATCAGAAATGTATAGGCACCATTTAGTGTTCTATAAATCAAATTTTAATGCATATGTGTCAATCACTCCCCCTCACTTTCCCATCCATGGGTTAGTGAAATGGTAAGAAGATAAAGATACTGATTCGAGTGTTCAATCAAAACGGAAATGTTTCTAGTGTTCAAAAAAGTTTGGTTGACCATGTCATTTATGCTTCAGCCTGAGAATGGGCGTAGAAATGCCAAAATACTTTGAGAAAAGCTGTTCTCTACTAATTTTGTACATTTAAGAGATTCAGCTGAAGTATCAAATTCAGGTCTGTTTACTCTAGCTCAAGTGAACCTCCAAACTTTGGCCATTTACCCACCTCTATCTACAGCCATATACAAATATAGATATGCTTTGTTTTAATGTATTGCAGTGGGTGAAAAGGAGATTTCTGTGGAAGGAAATACAAGCCATGAATATGCTACAGAGAACAATTATATTATCTCTGTTGCAAACTTACATTCTGAACACTAATAGCATAATAATCTTTCAGTGGAGAGGTCTGATGTTGTGATGGCTTACCGGCAATATATCACTATCAGTATTCAAAAATAAGCAAAAAAGTAGGTGCATACAGAAAAGAATGTATACTGTAATATTTACCATATTAAATCTATTTGGCTTTTAATTATAAATGACACCTTTTCAGGAATGTGAAAAGTAAGGCATGCTCCTTCAGAACAAGAAGTGAAAGACCTTTTTGTACCTCCTCATAGGGTGTTAAATGAAGGTAATGACAGAAAATAATGCATAATTCTTTTTAGAACAATAATGCTTTATCACTGTCCATCCTGCTACACATGTGGCTAATATACTAGAGAGATTAACATGAAAGTCAGCATACTGTTTCATTATGAAAAATGTAGTCTTCAGTATCAGTGTTGGTAAAGTCAAAAATCTGTATTTGAATCTTTAGATAAAAACAACAGGCATGTACTTTGATCAGATAAGTCTCATAAAATTTGGGGGGGGTGGGGAAAACATAAATGGGATAGTAATAGCAGGACTTGGCACAACACACTTTCACCTCTCTTTTTACAAAGGTTTTTGTTTGGAAATACACTTTACAGTGCAGAAAACGGTGATGAAGTGATACTGTCAAGTCAGTAATATAAAGTGTAACAGAGAGACATATATGTGCTCATTTTTATACATTTTCTTTGCATACCTTTACACCCAAATTATTCTTTGATCTATACCAGGACCAGCATTTGGTGGAGATTTAGATAAATGCTTGAGTAAAACCATTATTTCAAATGCAAGAATGTGGAAATATTCTTTGGTCTCATAAGTTAACTTTGTAAGACTGTATATGAGCAGAACACAATTTACCATATATATATTAATAGGCTTTAGAAACATCCTGTCTCAGTATAAATTAGAGGCAAGAATAGCCCCGAATAATAGCATAACCAAGAGAACTGCCTTTGTGCAGTCTGTTCATCATGTTAATACTCCTGATGCTGTCTCCTTTGCTGCTCTAACAGCTGATACATCATGGTTATCTGAGGTTTTGCATCAGGCAATAGGTCAGTGGACACGTTTTGCATCTTCTCATGACTAGATAAAGAAAATCAGCCTTCAAAGGATGGTGTAAAAGGTCAGTAAACATTTGCATCAGACTGGAAAATCAAAAGCAGAATAAAAGAAACATCCTGAACTGTATTGAGATTCTGGGCCACTGCAAGAGGTCAATATAGAAACTGTGGTATGGAATGGTATTTTTCTATTGTCTTGATCACAATAAATGCATTTAAGCACAGAAACTGTCAGACATAAAATCCATGAGCTTAATTTTGAAGGAGAGCAGGGGGTGGGGATGGGAAGGGATGTTGTTCAAAGATGCTAAAAAACAGTGAAACAGTTCAACCTTATGAAAAACTATTAATGCTGCTTGAATTGTGTGGTGTGTACCATAAATGTCAGCCACAAAAGGTAGACCCTCTCTGGAGGTTAATTTCTCTCTCTCTCTCTCTCTCTCTCTCTCTCACACACACACACACACACACACACACACACACACACACTTCTTTCCTTACTTGTTTCCATTACATGGGTCCATCCTATTTTTCTTTTGAAGTATATTCCCTTTTGTCTTTTTCAACTTGCAAAATAGTGTCCTTACGTTGTGTGACCCACATTAATTGACAAATATCAGGTTACAACTTGATTTGAAGAGGCCTTTGACACATTACCTTGGAAAAAGCTATTGAAACTTGTTACAGGTTTGAATAGGGCCATATATACACATGTTCTGTAGACTTATACTGTATAGTTTTCATGAATGGGAAAAGTAAACAGGAAGCATATGGGGCTGTCTTCTTCAACTCCTTTCCCTTCCCTTTTCTTTCCATTTAGCTTATCCACTCCTAAGTAAACCCACCCTAAAAATGCAGGAGAAATTTGTTTAGTCCTCGTTAAAGAATTACTTATATAAATCCAATGTGCATCAGCAGACCCATTAACTGAGCAGAAGAGACCATTTCATTCCTAGCCAACCTTTTCATGTTGATAAGATCAATGAAGTTGCAATTAAGTCAATCCTTGACCTTCTACTTTCTTCTCTTCCTTTCAGCAGAACTGAGAAAACAAGGGTTTGTCCTATGTGAACTATATTCTTTCCTGTGGAAGTCCTGTTTGTAACTTTCAGAATTTATGTTGCACCGTACAAATAAAAACACTTACCACCACATCCAGCCATGGCACTACAACTTTCTTCTAGATGAAATTATTGCTAGGGCTCATTAGTGCTACATATTATTAAGGTAGCCCCACAAGTCCTATTATAAAACCCACTTGCTTCACTGTCTGAGCTGAAATTTTACATGGCAGATATCTGCCTCAGACTTAATTGTTGTTTATTTTCGGTGTGAAAATGGTTCAGCTATTTCCCAGACCAAAGCTGGAAAAAAGTATATTGTTTGCTTGTTTGCTCATGCTAAAAAAATTCTGGTGACATTTTCTTTGCACAATGCTGGATCAGGGACTTGAAATTTGGCAGGTGGGTGGCCTTCGTGTCAGGAAATGTGCCTTTCATCATCCCTGTGAAAACCCACCCAAATTTGGCTAAGCTATAAGCCTTTAAATCTCACTTCATACATGCTCAGTAAAGTCTTCAATTTTATCAGCTAAACTTTCTGGATTCCATTCTCACTGAGCATGCAGAAGTCTCTCTCCCCTCCTAGTGCTGACTTGACTCTGTATGCACCATCTCCACAGAGTGACTGAGCATTCTCCATCCCCTCACAGCTCCTCCATGTGACCAGACTGCACATATGCTAGGGGAAGCAACTAAGCATGCTCCCTATAGTGCAACACTTAAGGAGCCTCAGAAGAACTTTCCATGTAATTGCTGCTCCAGGCCATGGTGGGGCCAGGCGCTGGAAATGAGAGCAGGAAGAATGTCTCTAATGTGCTTTCAGTGCCAACCACTGCTGCCATTCAAATGCAGAGGGGACAAAAACTGGAATGGACGAAGGAAAAGGAATAGATTGAGACAAGGAGTCTAGTGATTCTCAGACTGGAAGGGGGGAGAAAAGAAGACTAGGACTGGAAGCTGGAGAGAAATGGGAGGTTTCTCAGATCAGATGAAGAACTGGGGATGAAGACTGGGAATGGCTGGACAAGGAGAATGGGACTAGGAACCAGTGCTAAGGGGAACAGGAGCAGGGGGAGGAAAGTCAGACACGAGGTGTGGGGTAGAATTGGTACAGGCTGGGCAGAGAGACTGTGACAAGGAGCCAGGGACAAGGTGGGGTGAATCATAGAAGTGTAGGACTGGAAGGGACATCAAAGACTGAGAATGGCTGAGGAGCCCAGGAAGGGGGACTGGAACTGATAGCCAATGGCAAAGGATGGGAGAGACAGATGGGGCAAGGAGCAAGGAAGAGGGAGCTGAACAAGGAGACCAGAACTGAGTGTAGAGAGAAGAGACGGGGCTGGGAAGGGGAGTAGAGACTTGGGGCTCAGACTGTGAGCCCAGAGGGTGGCACTAGGACTGATTGGGCAACAACACTGGGAATGGGATGAGAACCCTGAGGAGTGAAAACCAGGACTTGGTAAGCAAGGACAATAGGTGTTGGGTAAGGAGACAGGGGTTGGGAAAAGACAGGACTGGGACTTGGACAGGGACATTGATTGGGAGAGAAGGGATCAAACTTGGGGCAGGGGGGATGGGCAAAAGAGTCTGTGCGCATTAGAGCACACTCCCCTCCAGACCCTGGAATGGAACCCAAGATTTCTGAGTCTCGCCATCCCTCTGCTGCCTTTCAGCAAAGAGCTGTGAAATCCAGTGGGAAAGTGCGGTGTTAAAGCTGCAGAGTCAACCATTTGAAAGCTAGAAAATGCCAGAAGTAAGGTTGCCTGTGTGCAACCTTAATTGGGCTTCCTTGTGGGAATGCATTTTGCTACAGTCTTTAATCACATGATCACATACTGTTTTTCCCACAGGACTCCTGCCTTAATCAGCACAGGACCTGCTCTGTGGATCCATCAGTATTGTGTAGGAAAAGAAGTTGTTGTCTGTAGGATCTCTGCTGCAGAACTTGGAAGGTGTTTAGTAGTATTATTAGTACTGGTGCGAGCAAATGCAGGTCCGCACAAAAGTGAAGCCCTCCCCCCCTCAGCTCAGGATTTCTGGAGACAAGGAAAGAGAAAATCAGATTGGAAGTGGGGTCAAAGGGATTCAGAGGGGGACACCGAGCAGAGAACCCCGGACGGCGCCCACTGCTCTTCTAAAGGAGTCAGTGGACACTGCCCAGAGGAACTCTGCCCAGAGGCCTGAATGGACAAGAGAATGGAAATGGACCCCACAGTCGCAAAGTCTCCCTCCCCCCTCTCCCCCACATTTCTTCCCCTGTTGGAAGATGTATAGTGAATGAGGCAGGGGATTGCAGGAAGAAAACGGAGGGTCTCATGGTTAAGGCAGTGGAATGATGCCCTGGGGAACTGGATTCTATCCCTGCCTCTGTGAGTTGCTGTGTAATAGAGGGTAAGTCACTTAAACCAGACTTTTCACAGGAGGTCATTGAGTGTGTGTTCTTAATTTGTTGGGTGCCGAACCTGATACCCTGGGGTCTGATTTGCAGAAGTGCTGAGCACTCATGGCTGCAATTGAAGTGCTATATAATGTTAAGTGCTCTGAAAAATCAAGTCCTCAAATGGAACATCCAAAATTAGTGGACACTTCTGACCTTATTCTCTCTCTCTGCCTCAGTTCCACATATATAAAATGGGGATATAAAATCTGAGAGGGAGGTTGTGAATATAAATCAATGTCTGTAAAGCACTTGGATATGATAGTGACGAGCTTTGTAAAAAAACTCAAGGAAATTAATAATTCTGTCTTCAGAGCAGGGTTTGAACAGTGGCCAGTAAATAAGGCCAAGGGCAACACTCTGAACAACATAGATAAAACAAATATTGAATAGCTACTCTTGAAGTGAACACCATCCTTCCTGTGCTCCGAATGAGGCAGAGGGTCATGTAGAAAAATAGTATGTAATTAAATGCATATGCAGAAGAGAGGCAAATTAAGGCTGCCTGTGCACAACCTTAATTTGTCCCTCTTGTGCATATGCATTATAATTTTCTTCTTTTTAATTTGCAACCTTAATAATATTCTTTAAATATAGGATTTTGATGTGTAACATAGTGAATAAAATGCATGAAACATTTTCTGGCCAAATTCAGTCCTCCAGGACAATATCAGTGAACTTCTAATAAATGTATTAAGCATGGTCCCAAGAGAGCAGTGGGGGCTGGGATTCAGTACAGAGACACGGGGCTTTTGCTTGTCCTCCAAGATTCATTGGCTTTATGGGCTGAGCCCTCTCGGCTTCTTTTCCAGGAGGCTGGAAAGGAACAAAGCAACATCCATTTCAAAAGGGTAAAATTTATGGTAATTGGAAACTTTCAAGAAGTACCTCATAGAGTTTCCTGCCCCTTTGTGGGAGTAGCCCATTGTAGGGGATGGAAAGGCCCTTTGTGTTTTCAGTAGCTACTGGGGCTGTTTGTTCATCCTAACAATGTGCCAGATCCTGCAAACCCTGCACAATCCTTTCCAAGAGCCAGATTGTGAAGACTTTTTTCACGCTGGTGGGCAGTTACCAACCCAAACAATACCACTGAAGTCACTGGGCCTACTCAGGTAACTGCCCACTGATATGAGTGAGGGACTCATAATCTGGCTTCTTGACTGCAGAATTTGGCAGGCTACAAATGAACACATATCACTAAAATTTGAGATATTTTTGTGTAGATTAAAGGCCTCAGCATTCACAGAGATGGTATATGCAAAATACAGGCCCGATCCTCAGCTAACTTGGAGATATTCCAATTTACTCCTGCTAAGGCTCTGGCCTTATATATCCAGTTGGATAATTATTACTTTTTTCCTAAGTATAATTTTCCAGGAAATTACATGTCTAAAATTCTGCCATTAACACTTATCCTCCACTTAGCATCCAATTGCTGATATTTCAAAGACCCTCCGGCTACTCTTATGTTCTGACTTTCATTCCATAGGGTCAACATCACAAAATGTCATTTGGATAGTTATTTCACTTTTACTAAAATATAAATCTACTACTTTCAGTGTAATTGTAAGTGTAATGGGAGCAAACCAGGGTAAAAACATGCTGACAAATTATTCTCTCCTTTTGAAGACTTCAGGGTTCTGGAGTTACACTGATATAAAACTAGAGTAACAGAGTGAGGAACAGGAATTTAGCTGTGTGTGTGTGTGTGTGTGTGTGTGTGTGTGTGTGTGTGTGTGTATCATAGTCTGGTTCTTTTTTTATTTTTTTGTTCACTTTTTTGTTAACCCAAACCTGAGCAATTTAGACCTGAAGAAGAGCCCTGTGTAGCTCAAAAGCTTGTCTCTCTCACCAACAGAAGTTGGTCCCATAAAAGATATTACCTCACCCGCCTTGTCTCTCTAATATCCTGGGACCAACACAGCTACAACAACACTGCATACAGCTTATTCTAAAGTAATTTTGTTCTTATTATGAGATTTGTAAGTACATCTTAATATATTAAGAACACCAACATTAACCTGGGAGGACTGAAGTTTAAGTAAGGAGAGTTTTTCAATGTAGATTTAATTACGTGACTTAAAAGGTTTACACCAAGTGTTTTTAATTCCAGAAGAATCCAAACTGATATTTACATTATATATATATATATATAAAATAAAATGACAGTTGCTATACACCTTGAATGGTCTATAATATCTATAATCACCTTTCAGTTGTTTCTTTCCAATTTCTGTTTTGTATACAAAGTGCTGTTTTTCCTATGGGAGAGGAGCCATCTACTAACAAATGGCTTTTCACTGAGAATATGTTTAACTGTAACCATCACATTCTCCAAATATTTCTTAGAGTCTAAAAGCAGACTTCAAAACCAAACCAAACCAGAAGAAAGTGTGATGTGGTGAAGGAAAATTTGTTCAGTCCTGCTGCAACTTCTGAGCTGACTGAATGGTATGCATAGTTTACACTTGTAAACACAGAGTGGGTAATATGAACCGCTTGATCAACAAATCCCAATAAAGTGCCCATAGTTTGGAAAGTTGTACTTCAACTAAAACGGATTTGATATTTTTAAACATTTAGCAACCTTCTCCCAACTTGTGCCGCAGCCATTTATATGGCCTGGGAAAAAAATGCATTTGTGGTCAATGCTGGTTTTTACTGCGAGTTACATTCTATTTAGATTAATGCTTACTGGGTGAGAAATCTCTTAATGGACTAATCTTTTCCCAAATCAATGAGTGAACTGCAAGAAATACTTCCTTTAACTATCATTTAAAATACCTTATGTACTATGCAACAGCTAAAAGTAAAATAGCTGTTTTCCATTCATTATTTTAACTAAAAACACTACAAATAAAGGGTCTGATTTGGCCACCCTTACTTGTCTTGAATAGTAAATAGTCACTGGAGTAGATTCCTTGACTTCAATGCAGCTACTCATGTGAGTAAGTACTTTTCAGTGTGAGATGGCAGACGTGGGCCCATAATGTTCCAGTAATGATACTAAAATACTTGCATAACAGACCTGTGCTCAAGGGCTTATAAGTTTCTGGTAAAATAACGGTTAGGCTTGATATATTTCACCCTTGCTCTCAGCTTGTAATTCATTTAATTTCATGTAAATTTTGTTGAGCTATATTTAGGTATCTACCATGGTTTGGATTTAAAACATCTCCCTTGGCCTGTCTCGTGCATAATCTTCCATGGTGTGCAACATCAAAATGAATGAGTGAAATTTATGTACTGCACAATCACAGTGCTGTTTTCTTACTGATCACCATGCACTCCAAAAGCCAGATTTTGATCTTATTTACACCCATATATATCTCAGTAGCTCCTTTGCACTTGGGCCAGTGTAACTTTGAGTGTTTCTGTAAAGAAAGAAAGAAACTTCACATTCATGGTAATAACATAGCCATCAGGGGCCGGTTCCAGGGTTTTTGCCGCCCCAAGTGGCGGGAAAAAAAAATAATAAAAAAATAAAGCCATGATTGGCAGCAGCTCCACCATGCCGCTTTCTTCTTCGGCGGCAGGTCCTTCCCTCCGAGAGGGTCTGAAGGACCCGCCGCCAAAGAACCCGAGGTGCCGCCCCTTCCCCTTGGCCGCCCCAAGCACCTGCTTTCTGGGCTGGTGCCTGGAGCCAGCCCTGATAGCCATGGCCCAGATCACACCCCACCACTGGAAAAAGAAGAATAAAACAATGGGTGGGGTGCTCTTTGCACAGTACCCTTCCATAAGGATTCCCTCCCATCATATAGACCCATATGTAAGATACATAGCTCCATCTGCCCATTCTATTCCCCTCCTCTCCACCCACACTCCCCACTACAAAAAAAAATCAATGGGGCCAGCTTGAAAACCTGGTGCCTTCTCAGTGATCCTCAAAGAGCTCCTGTGTCTGCTCAGTACCCTGGCTTTGGCATCTGACAGGGTCTTTGCCCCAGCTCCCTGGCAGTGCAGCTACGCTGGAGCTGCAGTACTAGTAACTCCTGGCTGCAGATGCTCCTGGGACCACTGAGGGAGCTAAACCGAAAAGATGCTGCAACTCAGGTGATATTATCTTTTTGGTAGGGCTGTCGATTACTCGCAGTTAACTCACACGATTAATGCAAAAAAATAATCGTGATTAAAACAATTTATCTCGATTAATCGCAATTTTAATCACACTGTTAAACAATAGAATACCAATTGAAATGTATTAAATATTTTGGATGTTTTTCTACATTTTCATATATATTGTATTCTGTGTTGTAATTGGAATCAAAGTGTATATTATTTTATTACAAATATTTGCACTGTAAAAATGACAAAAGAAATAGTATTTTTCAATTCACCTCATACAAGTACTGTAGTGCAATCTCTTTGTCCTGAAAGTGCAACTTACAAATGTAATTTTTTTTGGTTACATAACTGCATTCAAAAACAAATCAATGTAAAACCTCAGCGCCTACAAGTCCACTCAGTCCTACTTCTTATTCAGCTAATCGCTAAGATAAACACATTTGTTTCTATTTACAGGAGATAATGCTGCCTTATTATTATTTACAATGTAACCAGAAAGTGAGAACAGGCATTTGCATGGCACTTTTGTAGCTGGCATTACAATGTATTTATGTGCCAGATATGCTAAAGATTTATATGCCCCTTCATGCTTCGGCCACCATTCCAGAGGACATGCTTCCATGCTGATGACGTTCATTAAAAATCATGCATTAATTAAATTTGTGACTGAACTCCTTGAGGGAGAATTGTATGCCCCTGCTCTGTTTTACCTGCATTCTGCCATATTTTTCATGTTAGAGCAGTCTCGGATGATGACCCAGCACATGTTGTTCATTTTAAGAACACTTTCACAGCAGATTTGACAAAACGCAAAGAAGGTACCAATGTGAGATTTCTAAAGACAGCTACAGCACTTGACCCAACGTTTAAGAATCTGAAGTGCCTTCCAAAATCTGAGAGGGATGTGATGTGGAGCATGCTTTCAGAAGTCTTAAAAGAGCAACCCTACGATGCGGAAACTACAGAATCCTAACCACCAAAAGAGTAAATCATCCTTCTGCTAGTGGCATCTGAGTCAGATTATGAAAATGAACATGCTTCGGTCACACTGCTTTGGATTGTTATCAAGCAGAGCCAGTCATCAGCATGGACGCATGTCCTTTGGAATGGTGGTTGAAGCATGAAGGGACATATGAATCTTTAGCACATCTGGCACGTAAATAGCTTGCGACACCGGCTACAACAGTGCTATGAGAACACCTGTTCTCACTTTCAGGTGACATTGTAAACAAGAAGCAGGCAGCATTATCGCCTGCAAATGTAAACAAACTTGTTTGTCTGAGTGATTGGCTGAACAAGAATTAGGACTAAGTGGACTTGTAGGCTCTAAAATTTTACATTGTTTTATTATTGAATGCAGTTGGGTTTTTTTACATAGTTCTACATTTGTAAATTCAACGTTCATGATAAAGAGATTGCACTACAATACCTGTATTAGGTGAATTGAAAAATACTATTTCTTTTGGTTTTTTTAAAGTGCAAATATTTGTAATCAAAAATAAATGTGAAGTGAGCACTGTATGCTTTGTATTCTGTGTTGTAATTGAAATCAATGTATCTAAAAATATAGAAAACATCCAAAATCATTTCAATAAAAAATATTGTATTATTATTTAACAGTGTGATTAATCGTGATTAATTTTTTTAATCACTTGACAACCCTACTTCTTTGCCTAATTTCCGTCGAGCTGGAAGGGCAAGGGTATGGTGTCTCTCACCTCCCCTGTACTCACATCCTCCTGGATCTTCATGCCCCACCTATCCCCATCTCCTGCACAGACCCTAGACAATGCATAAAATCCTCTACAAGTTTCAGAGGGAAAAATTGGGAGGATGAATGATTCTGTACACACAGCTGTGTCAGTTCCATGTGCAAGTGGGTGGGACATATGCACACAGAGCAAGGTTCCTGGAGCCTTGATAGGTGCAAGGCGGTTAAGGAGCCCTTAAACATTGTCCATTTAAAATAAATTTTAAAATCAACCTTCAAGATCAACTCACATTGCTGCTTTCTGGCTAGTAGTAGTTGTATTTCAAATAATATTATTGTGAGTAGTTTTATATTTATTCTCATTGAAGTAGCAGTGAACTAGAGAACTCCGCTTCACTCTCCCATTCATTATTATGTTTACTAGCTCATAGCCAAGATTGAAAAGACTGAGGCCTGGTCTACACTGGGGGGAGGGGAAAGGGCGACGAGCTATGTCGGTCTAAGTTACGCAATTTCAGCTACGAAAATAGCATAGCTGAAGTCGACGTACTTAGAGCTACTTACTGTGATGTCTTCACTGCGGTAGGTCGACTGCTGATGCTCCCCCGTCGACTTTGCCTACACATCTCACTCCGGTGGAGTACCGGAGTCGACAGGAGAGCGCTCGGCGATCTATTTATCACATCTTCACTAGACATGATAATTCATCCCCCACTGGATCGATTGCTCTGGAGATAAGTGTAGACATGTCCTTAGCTTGAGCAAAGTGAAAATAACTGCTAGTAAATCATTTTCTCCCTGACTTTGTTAAGCTGAATTTGCCATTGAAACAAAACAGAGGCCTGAAAACTTAAAGCTAGAATTTGGTAACTGTATTATGTGATAGGGAAATAAATCTGTACATAAGCTTAATTTTGTGCTTTTTCTCAATGTCCAAAACAGGGTCAACACTAAAATGCAAAATAAGGCCCCAATCCTGCACATACGTACACATATGCTTAACTTTAAGCACGAGTAGTTGTACTGAACAAAATGAGCCTATTCACATGTGTACAGTTGAGTACATGCATAAAGTGTTTACAAGACTGGGGTCTTAGTTTGTCTCTACTATAACCCTTTTCCCCCCACTTCTATTATATTGAAGTATGGTGCTAATTGATTATGCAGGATCTGTGCCAATGGGTATTTTTACCTAAAAGCATCTTTGCAAATGAGATAAGAAATCCCAGCTGGATTTTTCCTGACAGTGGTGGTATTTTTTTTTTTAATGTAAACTATTCTTCATAATAGTGCACAAAGCTTAAAAAGTTTTTTTTCAATTTTATTTTTTAAAAAACAGGTAATGTTTGCTACCTTGTTACATGTGCAGTCTGCCTATTTACCTACAAAACATTTGGTTTTGTTTAATATTGGAAGCCAGGCAGTAAGTACAAATAAAAAAGGCACAAAGAAAAACTCAAGATTTGTTTGCAAAGTAAATAAATTAGATCCACAGGAGAGGGGTAAGAGTAAACATATTACCATCTTCAATGTTCAACAACATGAACAATG
Organism: Trachemys scripta elegans; assembly: GCF_013100865.1. Lineage (NCBI taxonomy): Eukaryota > Metazoa > Chordata > Testudines > Emydidae > Trachemys > Trachemys scripta. The sequence goes on along the minus strand of NC_048303.1, from coordinate 49,687,375 downwards.
GCCTTAATTCAGCAATCTCTTAAGCATGTGATTAACTTTAAGCCTATGTTGAAATCCCTTTAAATGGAATGTAAGCACGTACTGGTAGTTAAGCATGTAAGTTGGGTCCAAAATTATTTAATGTTGCCATTGGCAGGGCTAGCTGTACTGAGTGAGTAGCAATGGAAATGAGATCTGGGTAACGCAAATGAATGGGGGGAAGAAATGGAGTTACTAGGTATCAGTACAGCAATATTACTTCAGGATACTCAGTTCAACTGATGCATCATCATAACATGGGAGTACCATATGATAAGTTATGGGTTGGTCCTCCTCTCACTAAAGTCAATGGCAAAACTTTTGTTGACTTCCAATGATGTAAGTTCAGGCTCTTAAAGCCCAATGTTGGCTAGTCAGATTATAATGTGGGTGACGAGGCCCACCCATAGACCTCATACCATTATGCACAGGACCAATCTTAAGATTTTGTTGAGAGTCAGCAAGGGGAATCTTTGCTCTAAATTCCAAAAATCTAAACTGACTTCCATCTGCCTGTGCTTCGAAAAATTCATGGAGGAGTCTTGCTCAGTCATAGGGTGGCTGGGTGGCAGGCATCCTAAAAGTCATTTGGGTTTTTTTTCACCAAAGTCATGGCCACTACAAACATGTAGTCTTCCTTTTGGTGGTAAGACTAGGTCAGAAGTAAATTTTTTAGATGAACAGTTCACAAAGCAAGAATTAGTATGTAGTAAATGCATAGCTACCCAAAATAGCAATCATAATTCCCTCATTCCTAATGCCATATGCTACAGGATGTCGTAATCTGCCTCTCACTTCACTCTGAGAAATGAATGTGTTTTTGTGGGAAAATTTTAGACTTTTTTTGATCTTTCAACAACAAAAATTCTGTTCATTTGTTTCGCAATTATATAAAAACACTTTCTTTTGACCTTTTTTTAAACTTCTCCATTTCTTTTTCCAGTGGAAATAAAAGGAGAAAACATTTAAAAATTAGGACAGTTGGATTTTTCCATCCGAAAAGAAATTTAAACATTCAAAAGAAAAATATATATATATATATTTGGAATCTAAAAAAACCCCTCACTTTTCCACAAAGCTTTTGGTGTAACACTATTATCTTTTTTTTCAATCTGCTCTTCCTGTCAGCTGGTTCCTTCAACCACTATGGTTCACCACAGCCAGCTGACGTGTTTTTAAACACCATCATCTTTCTCTGCATTAGCTGATAAGTGATATTTGAAAATGTGTTAATTAATACACGGTAGCTAATACATTTGCAAAAGCTCCTAGTCTAGACATGGCTCAAAAGTCTGATTTTTCAGCATGTAAGCATCTCTATGAAATGCAGTAAATACACTTTGTGACATGCACGTCACTTTTTATTCAATGTTTGAAAAACATAAAACAGCCAATCTGAGAACTAAAGCAACTCAGACCTTGGTCTTGGAATGCTTAATTACTAATTTTTATTTACAGAACACTCTTTTCCTGAAGGTCCCTTCATGGTTATTAGTATGAAATACAGATGGAAAATAATGTGAATCATTGTATTTTATCCCTTAATCTTAACTTTTATTAGGCTTTGTCTACACTAGCACTTTTGTCGGTAAAACTTTTGTCAGTCAGGGGTGTGAAAAAACACACCCCTGACCGACATAAGTTTCACTGACAAAAGTACTGGAGTGGACAGTGCTATGTTGGTGGGAGATGCTCTCCCACTGACACAGCTACCACTATTTGTTGGGGGTGGTTTAATTATGCTGGCAGGAGAGCTGTCTTCCACCGACATAGAACATGGGAGACCTTACGTGGCGCAACTACAATGGTACAACTGTGCCACTGTAAGGTCTGTAGTGTAGACACAGCCTTAATCACATACATTTTCAGAAGATTAAACAGTCAAAGAGTACTGTAGCCTGCTTCAGATCCAAGCAAAAGGCACCTGGAACTTTTGAGAGGAAGACATGGAATTAGAAGGTAGTGCTCTACCTTATCTGCAAGGAGATTCCTGACACCAACGTTGAAATTGTGCACTTGAAGGGAACAATTATGGATGGATTTATTTTAACTTCCTGTCAGGGGAAAGAATTTCATGCTGGTGAGAGTCCTGACAACTCCAACCATTACAATGTATGCAGCCAGTGACTGTATATACCTGAGTGCTGAGTGAGGAAGTGATGATCTAGAATGGCAGCTATCATGCCATTGGTTATCCTGCAGGGTCTATTCCATCTAATTCCATCTCCTGGTTACTGTATGTTTCCAGCATGCAGTTAAAGAAGTTTCTCCAAAGTTACAATCATCAAACAAGGCAGTAACTTTTATGTCAAACCATTATTGTAGAAAATTCTTAGGTTTTGTTCTCTCTATAAAGAGAATGGACATTTCCCAGATTGTTAGGTGTTTTTTTTTCTTAGTGTCCTCAGCAGGGCCGGCTCCAGGGTTTTGGCCGCCCCAAGCAGCCAAAAAAAAAAAAAAAAAAAAAGCCACGATCGCAATCGCAATCTGTGATGGCAATTCGGCGGAAGGTCCTTCGCTCCGAGCCAGAGTGAGGGACCCGCCGCCAAATAGCTGGATGTGCCACCCCTCTCCAGAGTGGCCGCCCCACGCACCTGCTTGACAAGCTGGTGCCTGGAGCTGGCCCTGGTCCTCAGAGACATAACAGATTGGAGTAATTTAGGGTTGAAACTTAAGGGCTCATATTTTCTTTATGAGAAACTGCATGTAGTTTTCACCCAAAAAAAAAAAAAAAAAAAAAGTAATCTATTTTTATTAGGTTCATTTCAGTTTCCCCCACTGAGAGATTCTCACAGGACCTAAAACATTTGAGCTAAACTCCACCATGTAGCCTGTTTCACTTGTTCCATCTATTTTTATATTGTAACTAGCTGCATATCCCCTTTCATTTGAATTCTGGATTTGGCCTAATAATGATAAATTGCATGTTTTGGGTTTAACAGGCACTCCATTTTATTCTTACTGTGTTTTGCTGCCACAAAGAAAACACATGGCACAACATTCTCACACCGAAAACTTAACACAATTGATTTGTCAGAATATTTTATTCTTCAGCATTTGCAAGCCTCATAAACTTTTAGCATGAAATATTGGAGCACACCCAGTCAACCAACTGAAAACATTTCACTTCAAAAACATGGGAAATGTTAACAGGTATATGCATAGACACAGAGAGATGGGGCAGATCTCAGCCAGTATAACACAAATGTCTAGAGAAGGCCATGGTGCCATAACTAAGACGAATAGGGTGATACTGAAGAAGGAAAAACTTAGACTGGATATCAGGAAAATGCTCTTAAAACTGAGATTGATTAAATCATGCTTTGATGTGTGAGCATGACAGGCCTTGGATATGGCGATCAGCATTTAAAGCCAAACGTAAAGTATATCAGCACTATCTGACCCAACCTGTTTTTGTTCTTGAAAAGGTAAATAAAAGTCAGTGATAATGAACTCTTCTTGGAATCAGAATACAAGGCACCCACACATCCCTTATGTGTGAGTGGGGACGGAGGGTGGCTTGTAGCAGTATAGCAATATCATCAGATTTCTCTTAATAAAAAGACCTACTTGCTTAGGTGCATATTAGTTGTGCTCCACTCCCATCACATCCTTTTAGCCTCAAACATGTTTGGTGATTAATTTATGTAACAGTGTAATTATTGGTGAATGGAAATTAAGATATTTGACTTCAATAGATTTTATTCAAAGATAGATTGAGTTGCTTTCCAGATGACTGTCAGTTCAACCCGCTGAATATACAAAACTGATGACTTACTTCATTTTTCAAGTCACATTACACTGCCAGAATCTTTAAAGCAAAGGCAGGCTGCCATTACGTTTAGCTTTGAGTGGTTGTAATTAGAGTGACCTCTAATTTTTCAGAACTACTTCGTCTTAAGAAACACAGTTTTATCTCTGTTGACCTCTGTAGCTGCCAAACTGCACAAGTATATGGGACTAAAAAGATAAATTAACTTAGTGGCACCTTCAAAATGGTATTGATTCAGGAAGTACAATAGTGGGCAAATGCTTCCTCAAAGGAAAATCTGTATTTATTTCAATCCATGGAATAAATACAACTAGTAACTCAGTCATTTTCTAACATGATTTAACAAATTTAATTTGGATTTTTTGTTGAAATGGTGCCATTAGAAAGAGGTACCCATGTAGGATGAAAAGGTGACAATTTTCAGAAAGGTTGGATACATGAATTTCAGGTTTCTGCAACATTTATTTCTTTGCTCCTTTTCTATTTGTTGTCCTTCTATAGAAACAACCATATTCCTCGTGGCATTTACATTTTAGAGAAGGCTTCTGTGAAGTCAGGACCTATGTAATATAAATCTAAAACTGAATCTGAATATTAAATTGGTCAAGGTTGATTCATAGAGTTCAAGACCAGGAGGGACTATTAGATCATCTAGTCTGACCTCCTGCATAACACAGACCATATAATTTCACCCAGTTACACCTATGTTCAGCCAAATAACTTGTGGGTTCAATATTCAGGGAGACTTTGGATCTGATCTGCCAGTTTTATGCCATCTTTGAAATAAGATTCTGCCTTTTAAAGTTATGGTACATCTCTACCCTGATATAACGCTGTCCTTTGGAGCCAAAAAATCTTACTATGTTATAAATGAAATCGCGTTATATCGAACTTGCTTCGATCCGCCGGAGTGCGCAGCCCCGCCCCTCCAGAGCACTGCTTTACCGCATTATATTCAAATTTATGATATATCGGGTCACGTTATATCGGGGTAGAGGTGTATATTGAATTCCATTTGTTATTTCTCTTAATACGGTACAAAAATCAAGGGGATGCCAAATGAAATTAAAATACAGCAAATTTAAAACTGATAAAAGGCTTTTTTTCTTTTAAAGAAAGACAAGACATAATTAACCTAATCTAAAGAAATGAACTCTGGGAGTCACTGTTGCTAGATATTATTAAGCATTCAAGACAAGATTAGATATTTATCATAGATATTCCTCCCCACAGAAATCTTTAGTAAAAGGTGAAAGATTTATACAATTTGAAGAGAAACCAGAATATATATAAGGAATACTATTACCCTCATGATTCAGGATACGAACCAAGCAGGAAGTGCTGTTGTGATAACTGGGGCTGCAAATTTACTCTAATTGTAAGCTCAACTGTAAAAAATATGTGAAAATGTTGAGATGTCACAATACCCTATAACAGCAAATGCTGACAGTAAAAGATATGAAAAGGAGACAGAAAAACTTAATTAGTCTAAACAAGGGGGTCTACTGGTATGGTTCAAGGACTATGTCAAAATTATGCTTGGTAAAAACAGAAGATGTGAAACAGGAAATTAATGAACCAAAATGAGTGTGTGCTGAATATTAGGCCTTACTGGTGGACAAAATAATGAGGGGGTGGATTAATTCACCCACCATTCCCTTTCTGGGCCCTTAATGAAAGACTTGGAGGGTGGGATATAGAAGAACAGACAGAGGCTGTTCAGAGGCTACTGAAGACAGCTTCACCATCATGGCTGTCACCCACACAGTCTCCTGGGAACATGGACTTTCTTCATCATAATCCTGAGGGATCCCTGACCAGAGTGGGCCAGAGTGGATCTAATTGACATAGTCATCCCTACCAGCTTCTGCTGAATCTGAAACACGGCCTGAGTTGAAAAAGGATCAGACTTTAACATAGCAGCAGCAGCAGCTCCAGCCCATCTCAACTAACTTCTTCTCTTTTCCCTAAAAGGACAATACCATCTTTGATACCAAGATCCAAGAGACTGTCATACAAGGGGTTTTTCCTTCTAAAAACTCTCTCCAGCTAAAGAGAAATGGAAACTGTTAATAGGAAAGCTTTACTTACCAATATTTCAAATGCTTCAACTGTTTTTCCTCCTTCTCTGTATCTTTAAGAAAATGTTAAAATGACTTGTAATGGTGTGTTTGCCATAGTACTAAGCAGGCTAACGTCTCTATGTACCAAGCCCAAGACCTTGTTTAACACTGTTTGATGTTGGACAGTGACTCGGTCATGTTAACACCTTTGGCCCATATAGTCCATCTAAATTAATACAACAGTGCCTGTGACAGACATTTTTTTCTAACCTCAGGCTTGTTACTGTATAAACATCCCTTGTAGGGAGTATACACCTTCCCGTGAAGCATCTGACACTGGACACAATCTAAAATAGATGTCAGACTACTGTAGACAGTATATTGGTCTGATCCGTTTTGGCACTCTTATGTTTCTTGTCAAGTGCAAATTATCTTTAATTTTTTTTAAAAACATCAATTTTAAAGTTGAAGCATTTCCTGATTTAGGATTTATTTTTAATCTCAAAGCCAGGACACAGAGAGGACTGGGTCCTAAGGGAAGTGTTTAATATAAGTAAATTGGCTAATTTGCATGCTTAATATTTTATTACACAAAACAGTGTATGAGCTTCATGCACATGAATCTGAAGTACTAAAAGCATTTGTTAAAGTTAAAAAGAATGCAGTATGATAAGACTACACAATTCCCCCCATACAGCTATTAAAGCACCCAAGTCCGTGCATGTAAAATTCTTGTCTTTAGTAGAGATTGCCACTCATGGTGTACAATTTGGTTTTGTACTTTGGGTATATTTCTTCTAGGAATGAAGATGAAAGCACCATGCCTATTTTTTCCCTTTGCTCCAAGCAGGGAAGTGAAAGGTTAGGGCACTAGCTTCTGCACTACAGTGCTTAGCATTTTTCATTACCTTTTAAATAATGTATCCATATTAATATAATTGCACTACACTGAATGTTCCATATTGAATACTGACCCCAGAATCTTTTAATGGCCAGTACTTTTCAACTCCCTTTCAACTAGCATTCAATCTGAGGTTAATGTTTCTGTCTAACACTACGGCTCATTACACAATCACAAATTAAGTCACAAAATGAAATGCTGAGGAATAGCATTTTGAGTCTAAAATGAGGGATGACTGCATTTGGTGATTAAACCCTGCATATCAGAGGCACAGGGGCGAGTTGTACAGGACTGGAGAATATATGTTTGTTTTCCCAGGCCATAAATAATGAAGGCAGCAAAAGAATCTGCTACACAAATGCATGTGTCAGAATTCTTTGAAGATAGGGTGAAATCAGGGCTGTCCTTAGGCATACGCAGCATACGCAGCTGCATAGGGCACCATGAAATTTGGGGTACCAAATTGCCCCATATTTCATGGTGCCCTAGGCAGCTGTGTGTGCTGCATACGTGGCAGCACCAGCCCCTGTGACCAGCTCTATCCCTCGGCCGGCCCCGCCACGGGCTGCGCCCACTGCAAGGGGCAGGGCCATCCCTAGGGGGTGTGGGGCCCCAGACAACTTCCTCCGCCCCGCCTCTTACCCTTCCCTCCTGCTCCACCCCTGGCCCGCCCCCATTCCACCTTTTCCCACATCGACCCTGCACTCACTGGCAGCGGCAGGAAGCGGAGCAATGTGGCCCCAGCCCGCTCCACTCTGCCAGCTCCCAGGCGCAGCGCTCCGCTTCCCGCTGCTGGTGAGTGTGGGGAGGTTGGGGAAAGGACACCTCCTGCACTCACCTGTGGCGGGAAGAGGAGTGACGCAGCCCCAGCCTGCTCTACTTCTCTTGCCCCAGCCCCAGCCATGTCACTGGGGGGGGGGCAGAGTTGGGGAAAGGTCCCCCCCTCCTCACCGGCGGCAGAAGGCGGAGCGCCGCGGCTGGGAGCTGGAGGAGTGGAGTGGGCTGGGACTGAGCTGCTCCAATTCCGCCGCAGCTGGTGAGTGTGGGGGGGATCCCTTCCCCCAAACCCCCTCCCCTGAGCGATTCGGCTGGGGCCAGGACGAGGGAAGCAGAGCGGGCTGCTCCTGGCCCCCCCCACCCGCTAATCCCCCAGGCCACTCTGGGCCTGCAGGGCCCCCAAAAGTGCCCCCCCACTCCTGCCTCCCAGACCTGGGGGGGGGGAAGGCCGTGGGGCTGCGTAGGGCACCCAAATGGCTAGGGACAGCCTGGATGAAATCCTTTCTGCTCTGTGGCCAACAGGAGTTTTGTCATTGCTTGGTGGGGGGATAGCTCAGTGGTTTGAGCATTAGCCTGCTAAACCCAGGGTTGTGAGTTCAATCCTTACAGATCTGGTGCAAAATCAGTACTTGGCCCTGCTAGTGAAGGCAGGGGGCTAGATGCAATGACCTTTAGGGTCCCTTCCAGCTCTATGAGATAGGTGTGTGTGTGTCTCTCTCTCTCTATATATACATACTTCAATGGAGCCAGGGTTTTACCCACTGCTCCTGAGATATACATAAGATCCACTAGTGCCAGTTAGGCAAATTGCTGCCTATGGAACAATGTAGAGATGCACTTTCCCATGGTGAGCAGTGGAAGGGCTTGTGTCTTAGGAGACAGAATTCTATCTGTAGCTCCCCAGCTCTCAAGACAAGTGTGCATGCTGCAATGTCTCTTGGGGTGGTGCAAACTGCTCCTCCTCCTAGCATACCTGGATACCCAGTACAAAAGAAGAAGTGAGACGATCCCTCTGCTTTCCCACACCCTTTGTGGTCCTGGGAGCTGTGATTGTGCCTTGTCCCATTATGGGGGAAAGAAGTGGGGGGAATGCTGGTGTAAACAAGTTGCCAGCAGCCAAGAAACTTGCTCTCATCAAGGTTAGACAACGTGATGGTTAAACAACAGTAGTTGGTTTATGAGAGCACAGCCACAATTGCTACAACTGGTGGAGCCATATTAACATTTCCAAGGACAAGAAATAATCCCAAAGAGAGAGAACATTATTTTAAAAAGTCAGCAGCAAACACCATGTATTTAACTAGAATTGACAGCAATACTATTCAAAATAGTTTTCTCATCTGATCACCTTCTCTGCAGGAAGGAATGACAGTACAGTAAAGGAGGGCATATACACCTTTTTTTTTTTTAAATCAGTGGTAAAGTAGTGCTCATCTTTTCTCATTTTCCCCCTTTTGCACTGTCTTCCTCTTCCTTCACTTGTCCCTCACCCCCTTTCTTTCCCACCCAAAAGTTTGTGCAATGTTTTCTTGCCTTTTCTGGTTTCACTATCAATCCTTCAGGATTCTCTGGAATTCTCCCCCATAAAAGGGAAATGGAGCATCCCTCTTTGGGTCTATCCCTCAGTGTAATCCACTTGCTACATCCTGAAAAATCACTGCAGGTTTAAACAAGGGCTGATATTGCCATTGGGTGCTGCCAAGCCATAGGGAGTGAAGTAACTACAAGGAGTTCTCAGCAAGCTACAGGCTGTCTTCTTGCTCAGCACTAGGATCAACACTTGTAATAATCACTATAATAGCTGTTAAATTGCTATTATAACATAAGAAAAGATACTGGAGCCTTTTTAAGTAACAAACTTGTTGCTGAGAACTGTATAGCTAGGCGTTGCTGGCTGGTCTGCTCTAGCTCCAAGTGCAACTTTAAGCAAAAGCAAAGTGCTTCTGCTGATAAGGCTCAAGTCACTACATAATAATTTCGCACTATTACAAAGTTCCTACTCTCATTACCATCACCTTGTACCTCCCTGATGATTGGGACTCATCATGGGCTTTTCAAAACAGCTGGACCCAAGAGGCAAATTGCAAGACTGTTGACAATTCTGTAATTATGAACTCACTGAAGAGACATTGAGTCTCTCACGAAGTTACGGCCTATCTATGAAAAATACATCTGGTTTCCATAACACAGGCATAAAAAATTGGCCTCCAACTTGATACACAATGCAGAAGGTGAGAGTACATATATATTGGGCTGAAAGGTTCCAATTAGGTTCTGAGCCCTTCTGTTAAAATCATCAGCTGTAGGAACTTCGGTCAACTTGATAGAAATGATACTGTAACAGAGCTACTGTGAAAATGGTGGGAGATTGGTTCTAATGTGCACCTGTCAACATCACACAATGGCATTGCAGAGCAGTTTGCATTGGCTTAGTGCAAATGGAATTTTTTCTAGTTGTTTAAAGCTATACAATCTGATTCTCATCTAACTTATACCAGTGTTACACCAGATTAACTCCAAAGGGTTCAAATTGAATTATTTCTGACTTAATGTTGCTGCACGTTAGAGGACAATCTGGCTTGTTATATTATAGCTTGGGTTGGAAAATGGGCGGGGGGAAGTAATTTTTTATCAATTTCATTTCTGGTTTTGACAACTTGTTTTTGTTGAAATTTCCTGAGCAACTCAATGGTTTTATATGGTTAACCTGAAATAGTTTGCACATTAGAGTCTATCCTGCTATTTAAAAGTTTGCATTACTTAAATAAAACTACATTAGAGAACATTTTTCTGTACACTTTGATGAAGAAAATAACACAGCATTATTTCAGAAAGATGATTAGAAAAAGTACAGCTCTGCAGCTACTTGGAATCACCAGTTGATTTTCTCTTCACTTGCACGTGGAAAATATAGAGCATCCAAAATCTGGCTGTGAAACAAGTGGCAAGCTTCAGAAATGGAAGATACTAGACAGAGAAATTGAGGGCTGGTCTATACTGCCCTACAGTTTAGAGTAGGGGGATGTTAACAGTGATGAGCACCAAAGTGCTGCACGGTAACTCCCCTGTGTTGATGCTGTGGGTGCAAACTAAAAGGTTCCTGGTTTGCATTACTTGTAATCCTCTTCTAATAGGACTACGTTAATGAGAACTAGGAACCTTATACTTTGCACCCTCAGTTTTTCTGTGTCTAGCATTTTCCATTTCTTAATCAAAGTGGCATTAAAGTAACAGATGCAAAAACTGTAGACATAGCTTGACAACAAGACTTTCAAGCTCCCCGGTCCTTGTGATTAGGTGCCTACCCTACACAAGGCCTGAGTAGACAGAAAGGGCCAGTTAACTCTTTTACAGGCGTCACCTGATAAGCTTTTCACTGATTGTCCAGCTGGGCAAGGGGCAGGCTAAGCTGCTATAAAACCAGGAAGCAGCGTCTAAGAAAAGAGCTGTAGCACAGAAGTTCTGTAATCATTCTTAGAGTGGGAAAGGCAGAAACAAGCAGGAGACTTGAAGCTCTGGCATTCTGGCCTGGAGGGAAGGTGTACTCAGAGAGGGTGGAGAAGGAGTCTGACTGAGGCAGAGTAGGAAGTAACAAGATTTGGAACAGTGCAGACCTTAGCTGCTGGCTGGAACCTAGCATAGTAGGTGGGTCCCGGTTTCTCTACCAGCCTTTAGTAGGTGGCACAATATTGGCAATGGAACAGAAAACTGCTTGAGACAGATGATCCAGGGGACACTTTAATACCCCAGAAGGAGATAAACTATATTGACCTGGCTGGAGGGCCCTGAACAGGGAGTACCCTGAGTATGGAAAGAGACACCTTTTGGTAAGTGATTGAAGAAGGGGTGTGTCATTCTGGGGGTGAGCTCTAAGGAGGCACTGCAGTGGTGAGTAGTGAACCCCATGATAGTCTTGCACATACCTAACACAACATGTGGTGTTCCTCAGCCAGGGTATCAAATGCTAGGTGGGTGAAACAAGACAATCATTATGCTTGTGAATCTCTTCTCAGGAAAGTGAGAAGAGGAAAAACACCCTGTCACCTGTGTGTAAACACTTTTCATAAAGCAATCACTCCACATCTGATCTCCTAGGTCTCAAAGGAAAGTTGCCCAACACTGCCAAAAGATGGGACTGGGAATTTAAATTCACACCTCTACCGGATGCTAAAAATTTGTGAGTTTAACAAACACTGGTTTTATGGTTCATTAGTACAATTTGTAGCATGCCTTACTGCCTGCTAAACCTTAATTATTCACTTCATTTTAAGTGCTTTCCTACAGCATGTATGTTAAGCATGCTGGGTATTTAGCTCAGACACTGGTTACTTTCTTCAGACCTGATAATGAATTCTGTGAAGCTCAACAGCTTGTCCTATCGACTACCAGAAGCTGGTCCAATAAAAGATATTACTTCACCTACCTTGTCTTTCTAATAGTCTAGGTCCAATATGCCTACCACTACACTTCCGTTTTTTTCCCCTGACAGATTATTTTTTGAGTAGTTTTCAAGTTGACGTGTCAATGCTTCTTATTACAAAAATAATAGCATACAGAAATGATACATATTCAAAGCATATGCTATAGTTTAACATTTTGTAAGGCATGATGAGCATATTTTCTGTACAGGTCCCTTTCTTACTTAGAAGTAATGTATAAATGCCAGAACTACTGGTCTATAAGACATGACTCTAAAGTATATTCAGAGCACCATCTTGCTGTGCATCACATAGTACTAATTTTATGTATTTGCATACATTTAAAGTAGTCATTAAAATGTCAGCTGTTGACACCTGTGAGACCTTAACATCCTAGTGGGCTCTTCAAGTGCACTGCTGTTTCATCCTGGCTAATAGCTTGTCTCAGCGAGAGTTGTAGGACTTAGTTTTTCCCACCTTTCATCTTTGTATGTGCCTATACCTGCACCCAGGCTTTACAGGTTCAAACACCACTGCTTACCATCTGTGTTCAAGTGGGTGCATAGTTCAGACTTCCAAATTGCAAACACCCATGCTTATGTGCAATTTTGCTTGGGAATATGAGAAGAGTAGTGTGAGTAGGGCCCTGGAGGAGTGGGGGAGCTAGCTGAGGTCACTCAAAAGGGTAGAACTGCAAAGAATGGGGCAGACAATCCCCAAAGCTGGTGGATATTTCAGTACTTAGATTTACCAAGCCAGCACAAAACAGTTGCTTTATTACCTCATTGGTTGCCTGGAAGCCAACAACACAGTTCCCTTAAAGTAACCCAGCCTCAGGCCTCCACCTAGATACCCAAGTCAAGAATGATGATTCTTTTTCATCATATAAAATAAAAGGTTCTACCACTTCCAAAGGATCGGGCACATAACCTCCCAGGTTAATGAATATTCCAGATCTTACCTAAACATGCTTACAGCCAATCCTTATTAACTAAACTGAATTTTTTTAAAAAAAGAAAAGAAAGTATGGTTAAAAGATCAATTGTAGAAGATTAGGGTTGGAAGAGACCTCAGGAGGTCATCTAGTCCACTCCCCTGCTCAAAGCAGAACTAACACCAGCTAAATCATCCCAGCCAGGACTTTGTCAAGCCTGACCTTAAAGATCTCTAAGGAGGGAGATTCCATCACCTCCCTAGATAACCCATTCCAGTGCTTCACCACCCTCCTAGTGAAATAGTGTTTCCTAATATCCAACCGAGACCTCCCTCACTGCAACTTGAGACCATTGCTGCTTGTTGTGTCATCTGCCACCACTGAGAACGGCCTAGCTCCATCCTCTTTGGAACCGCCTTCAGGTAGTTGAGGGGGATTTGACAGCAGCCTTCACTCTTCTGTTCTGCAGATTAAACAAGCCCAGTTCCCTCAGCCTTTCCTTGTAAGTCATGTGCCCCAACCCACTAATCATTTTTGTTGCCCTCTGCTGTACTCTCTCCAATTTGTCCACATCTCTTCTGTAGTGGGGGGCCCCAAAATACTCCAGATGTGGCTTCACCAGTGCCAAATAGAGGGGAATAATCACTTCCCTCAATCTGCTGGCAATGCTCCTACTAATACAGCCCAATATGCTTTTGGCCTTCTTGGCTACAAGGGCACACTGCTGACTCTCATCCAGCTTCTCATCCACTGTAATCCCCAGGTCCTTTTCTGCAGAACTGCTGCTTAGCCAGTTGGTCCCCAGCCTGTAGCGGTGCATGGGATTATTCCTTCTTAAGTACAGGATTCTGCACTTGTCCTTGTTGAACTTCATCAGATTTCTTTTGGTCCAATCCTTCAATTTGTCTAGAACACTCAGGACCCTATCCCTATCCTTCAGCATAGCTACTTCTCTTCTCTGTGCCCACCCCCAGCTTAGTGTCATCTGCAAACTTGCTCAGGGTGCAATTCATCCCATCATCCAGATCATTAATAAAGATGTTGAACAAAACCGACCCCTGGGGCACTCTGCTTGATACCGGCTGCCAACTAGATGTGGAAGCAGAGAAAGAACTGACAGGAAGGGGATGCAATGCATGACAGTTCGTTAGCGAGAGTTAGGCTAACTGTAACCCTAATAATGTGAGATTTGTAGAAGCGAGGAATGTGTGAGGTGAGTGGGAAAGAACTGTGTGAGAAGTTGTTGCGACCTTGTGTAGATAATATGGAATGTAGACTAAGAGTCTACATTAGTAAGCAAAACAAGATCTCAGAACGACCTATGTCTAAACAAAATGCAGCTGTTACTCATTATTGTCTGTAACAAAAGGTATAAATGCTTGCTGTAATTGTTTACCTGTTGAGAGACCTGTTTAGCTCTCTCCCTCTATGCAATTGATAGAGAGAAAATAAAGTATCTGATTTGCTGTACCCAAACAAAAAGTGAGAACTCTGTTATTCTCCGACATAGACATCGAGCTGTTGATCACTACCCATTGAGCCTGACAATCTAGGCAGCTTTCTATCCACCTTATAGCCCATTCATCCAATCCATACTTCTTTAATTTGCTGGCAAGAATATGTGAGAGACCGTATCAAAAGCTTTGCTAAAGTCAAGATATATCACATCTACCACTTTCCCCATATCCACAGAGCCAGTTATCTCATCATAGAAGGCAATCAGGTTGGATAGGCATGACTTGCCCTTGGTGAATCCATGTTGACTGTTCCTGATCACCTTCCTCTCCTCCAAGAGTTTCAAAATACATACAGACATGAGTTAATCTTGAGATTCAGATTCATAGCAGAGATGGTGAGCTTTGTAGCTGCAAATAATTTTTAGAATTTAGTCCATAGGTTATAGTCCAATGTTTGTATTCAGGGTGGTCCCATCAGAGTTGGGATCTCAGTCCTGATGGCTTAGTCTTCCCCGGCATGAAACCTCAAGTACATCTGAGATGACAGGATCAGGACCCAAGGGTCTCTTATACAATTTCAGTCCTTATACAACTTCTTTGACAAGTTGGAGTTCCTTGGGGAACAATAGGCCCTCATTTCCTAAGCAGTATCATTATCTATTCACATAGATTAACATGGCAATTGCCTGTTTTTCACCATTCGCAGATGATCAGCTATATATATTTCAAAGCGAGATGAATACAGCAATATCCTATGTTTACAAGTCATTTAAGTGCTAGGATGTTCTTTTGATCTCTCAATTAACAGAATACAGCATAGACAGGGACTGATTCTATTGTTGACCACTACTCATACTGTAAATACAAAAAACACAAACATATTCTCTCTCCATATGTCCTTAAGGGTTGAATTTGCGTCATTTATCCTGCAGGGTGATTAACCCTTTCTGGCCATGCGTCACAAGTAGATAGAAACCAGCTGAAGATTTGGCCCTTATCTACAATTCCCAACAGACAATGGGACTTGGTAAACCATGTTTATTGAGGTTGTACAAAGTTTTACTGGATGATAGGCAACCCCAGATTAGGGTGACCATATTTTCCCAACAGGAAAACAGGACACTGCATAGGGCTGGCTAGTGGTCTTCCTGCCCTTGCGGGGCTGGCCTGAGGGCCCCCCTGCTCCCCACCCACATGGGCCTGGCCCAGCTCAAGTTGCTGTTCAGAGCCCTCCCTCCCTCTCACACGTTCCTCTGTGCCAGGCTAGGAAGCACCCCCCACTTTTTTTTATTCTTTTTTTTATTTTTTTTTTTTTGAGGAAAACTGTGCATTTGTCCTGTTTGCACTTGCCAAGTGATGATCAGTTGGCAAGAGTAAAAGGGATAAATGTACAGTTTTCCCCAAAAAGTCAAGATGGCAGAGACAAGGCTTAAAGGACACTCCCAGCCAAAATGGGACAGATGGTCACCAGACCCCAGATGCTGCTGGGAATGCACTAGCTAAACCCCTAGTCTAAAGGATACTTTAGTTTATTTTTTTATTTAATTATTTTTTTAAAGCACCCTATTTGCCCACCAGGGAACAGGTGGCCTCCAAATTTGCAAACTAAAAAATGTATAGAGGACAGCAGAATGCCATTCTGGATGGGAGCGAGGCTAGCAGAAAGAATTGTATTTTCTTCTGGATTGCATTGTAAGAGATGGTATCATTCTCCAGTTTATGGAGGGCTAAGGAGGAGCAAGGGCATATGTGCATAAATGTATATCACTTGCATGCTGGTGGAAATTTTTCAAAATAAGTGTTTTGACCATATGGTCTGTTTTGTGGAAACTTTTTTTTTTTTTGGGGGGGGGGGGAACATATGTGTTTTATACCCTGAAAAGGAATGAAGCAAAAAATCTGGAAAGTTGTTCCCTGGCATGTATGATAGTTGTGCATGGTCAATAGATAACAAATACCTAAGAAGGGGAACACAAACCCAAAAAGAGTAAAGCACTATAGAAAGAAGTAACAGAAGTAAGTTGCATAAGAATAACATGGAAATGGACAGTCAGGACACTAAGATAGCACTTACTAATGAAAATCATAGTAATCCATAGGGGTCATATTCTACTCTCAAGCTTTGTGCAAACTTCTATTGTCGTCATTGGGAGCTTGCTTGGGGATTGGTATAGTATCTGGTCCCCTTTATAGATGCAGCCCATGGATTTAATTTTTTTTAATTTAAATTTAATTTTATTTTTATTAAGATCATTATTAAGAACAAAGGGCTAGATCAGTGGTTCTCAACCAGAGGTACATGTCCCCCTAGGGGTATTCAGAGGTCTTCCTGAGGGTACATCCACTCATCTAGAGATTTGCCTAGTTTTATAACAGGTTACATAAAAAGCACTAGCAAAGTCAGTACAAATTAAAATTTCATACAGACAATGACTTGTTTATACTGCTCTGTATCCTGGACACTGAAATGTCAATACAGTATTTATATTCCAATTATTTTATAATTATATGGTAAGAATGAGAAAGTAAGCAATTTTACAGTAATGTGCTCTGCCACTTTAATATTTTTATATCTGATTTTTCTAAGCAAGTAGTTTTTAAGTGAGGTGAAACTTGGGGTACAAGACCAATCAGACTCCTGAAAAGGGTACAATACTCTGGAAAGGTTGAGAGCCACTGGGCTAGATCCTTCTTGCAGCCTGGCTGAGCCGCACATGGTACATTAGCAAAACAAGAGAGGAGTGAAGGTTGCTTAATGCCATGTATGTGGCTCTCTGATACTACAGTCAGCTGGGGCCACCCAACACAGTTTTAGACAACTCTCAGAGCTGCTCTAAACTGAACCCAGCTGCTCATGGACCGCTTCCTACTGGCAATGCCTATGTGGAGCCAGAAAAGGTCTGTCATGGAGCTAGTATATAATCTTGATGTCATTGCAATATGAAAATGGAAAGAGTGCTGGCTATGTTTGTTTTCTCTCATTTAAATATGAAAAAAGTTAAGAAATGCTGCAGAGAGCTGTTGCTCAGATGAGGAAGTAGAACTGTATTCCCACAAAATTACACTCTGGCCTGCTGAGGCCTTTCTAATTACTGGCAACAAGTATCAAAACCAATCACACTGTAGGATTAATAAAATTGGTTATGTAAGAAATGAGATGAAGAGTGAAATGAACATTGTATCAAGAAGGTAATGATCCCAAAAGCAGCACACTGGTTGCTGCTCTGCATTGTTGCAAATGTTAAGTTTTCTGATGTCAATCAAGCAACACTAGCCGTGATACAGATTACTTTATAACTTTTTTACGCAGTGAAACATCACATCTATTATCTATCATATATCTGTGTATATCTACACTATCCCATGTATGTAGCTGTCTATCCTGTATGTGTAAAAATATCTTTCCAGCTATATTGCTCTATAGCTATATAATGTAGATGGGTGTAGGCATGTACCCATCTATATATCCTATATGGGTAAAAATCTATCTGAAATGTCTACTCAGTTGTCTCAAGAGACACCGTTGAAGATAATTCAGTGAACTCAGAATCCATATATTTAAAATGAGTTTTCATTCAAGTGATGCTAATTACCATTAAAGCAACTAAATTGTATTTTCAAAGCATCAGCCCAGAGCTACAGTAACACTTTGCATTCAATCAACCTTTGCACGTCTCCAATTGTTCCAGTAGGTGCTTTTTTTGCCATGAAACAGCACTGTTCCAACCTTCTAAAATTGAACTGTCTGAGTAGAATTAGAAAGGCTGAAGTAATGGATAGGCTGTCCTTTGACAAAAGCAGTCATAGGGACATTTTTAAAAAAAATAAAAACTGTCATTTTCCAACTGTGGGGAATTCTTCTTGTGTTTCTCATGAAAGAAGACTAACAAAGGGTAAGCATTCCTGTCTCTCATTTAGTCCTCTGAGATTAAAGTTTATTAGAAGCAGATGCTTATTTTTAGATTCAGTTTTGTTGTCTGGTCCTGAGACAAGAGCTCAATATTACAGAGGAGAGGGTTCTCTTTGCTGATGGCATTGTGCTAATTGCTGTCAGAATCCTCTGCTTAAAAGACAAATATTTTCAGCAAGAAAAAATAGTGAAGGCTGGCCTACTGATAAAGTGTTTGAAAGCTGATAACTACTGTTGCTGGAAAAGCTAGAATAATATGAGCTAGCTCTATACTTTATTTCCTTAGGGCTTCATCTTTCAACACAAGACAGGGATGCACAATGTTCAGAGTACAGAAGAATCTGTATAGAAAATGTCTGCAAAAGGGGATCAGCTCAGCACTCTGTGTGCTGCGAAACTCCATGAGCCCTAGCAGGGAGAGACTTTTGACTATGCAGAACAATTGACCAAGACCCATTCCTCCAGAAGTAGGGGTGCTACATCAGTGCTGGCACCTAAGACATAATAGCAACCACTGTGTACCCATAAACTGTAGTGATGTTCAGAGGGAAAATTCCATTACTTCTATGGAGCATCTGTCTGTTCAGTCTTCCAAGACGTGTCTGATACAGAGGAGGAGTATGCATACTGAGCCACCACTTAGCACCCTGCAGGTGTCACCACCTGCTTTTTTTCTCTTTGGGATGAGCATGGGGACTTCAATTGTTCCCGTTCCTTGTGCATAGAGTGGTAAGTCAATGTGCTCTCCTTCTGCCTGCAGAGATCTAGCTCCATATATCAAAACCATTAATAATAATTAAAGCATGATATTTTGGTCCCATTCCCATGAGCAAGGCCAAACCATGGTATAACTCGGTTGGTGAGCTACCTTGTGAGAACACAATCTTCATGTGTAAATGAGCCCCTAGCTCTAAAAAAAAAATATTAGTGAAAGAAAACTGAGCACTGCCTAACATCAAGAAAGAATTAATGGAACATCAGGGTCAATGAACAGTTTACCAATAAAAACATCTCCCACTGCCCTCTAATCCACCAGTGATGCCAACCTCTGGACCCCTTTCACCTGCTCCTTGCACAAACAGCTCCATGCTTTCTCCCTAATTCTGCAGCACTCCCCACAAAGTTTACACTTAAAAGAAAGGCGCTAGCAACAGCCAACTGAGGCGACAGCTGTGGATACTTCATACACAGACACAACCACTGTCAGCAGCCTGACCAAACTGTGTCTGTCGCCTTTTCCTCTGGTTTTTGTATTTCTGGATTTTTAGCCTTTGGGGGGATGTGCTGTTCCTCCCTTTATGTCTGTATGTTACTTAGCACATTTGCAGTACTACTGTAATATAAATAATGACAATAACAGATTTTTAGCTGCTGCTTCCAAATACCAATAACCACATGGGATATATAGAGAAGAGCCTCCTTAGACACTTATGACCTGAGCATGTAGGGGAAAGGAGACAGAATCCCTGACATCATTTGACCATAGGAAGAAGAGGAAAAGGAGAAGTGCATGTATGCCTCATAACCACCTCATCTTAATGCACAGGAAGGAGGAGAGACTAATCCTCCCTTTTGTCAGACCATCTCTGTCCAGGCATGGGGACAAAAGACCCCTTCTTGTATCTACTGGCTCTCCTATTGGTATAGGTTCTGAGCCAAAGAATAGTCTCCAGCAGTAGTATTTACCAAGTGGGAGTTAATGAGAGCAAGTTTTACTTTCCCTCTGAAATCCAAATCTCCCTGAATGCTTAAAGAAAAGTACTTGTGACATCTTAGAGACTAACACATTTATTTGAGCATAAGCTGTCATGGGCTACAGCCCATGTCTTCAGATGCATAGAATGGAATACATAGTAAGGACACACACACAAAATGGTGGAAGTAGCCATATCCACTCTAAGAGGCTACTTAATTAATAATAGCCTCTTAGAGTGGATATGGCTACTTCCACCTTTTCAAAGAGGCTATTATTAATTAAGAAGCCTCTTAGAGTGGATATGGCTACTTCAACCATTTTGTGTGTGTGTCCTTACTATGTATTCCATTCTATGCATCTGAAGACATGGGCTGTAGCCCACGACAGCTTATGCTCAAATAAATGTGTTAGTCTCTAAGGTGCTACAAGTACTCCTGTTCTCTTTGCGGATACAGGCTAACATAGCTGCTACTCTGAAACCTGAATATGTTAACACTTAAAAAAACAGATCTGGGAACTCAGCTTTCCAACCTCTAAAGGTCCCTTTATACTATTTCTTTGTCCTAGCTGTTAATTTAGTATCCTATATACATTTAATGAATGGACTGTTTACATCTGATTCAAGATCAATAATAAAATAAGACATCACATTGATCTTTGTGGCATCCCAACAGCCACCTCTTAACACACTGGTATCATTTGCCGTCTGGTCACTCTCAATCCATGCAGCTGTACTCGCATCCAAGCCAGCTTAAAGTAATTTTTCAAGCAACATTTTGTAAGGTGGTATCTGAAATGTTTCACTAAACACTCTACTTATAGGCACATAATATTATATACATCACATTTCTTTACATTCCTAGATTCTATAAATCTTCATACTTAGAAATCCTGTTACTTCTATCCCCACAGTTATTCTGTGATTTCTTTTACTCTCCAGCTGGAGATAGAAACAAAATTATTCATATAAACTATTGGAAGAAAATAAAAATGCCAAGAAAAAGTAGGTTATTTTCACCTATTTGTGAGAATTTATGTAATGGTTTTCTGCTATATTTTCTCCAGTTTTCTCCTGCAACCACACAGAGCTTCTTCCCTATACAAAATAAAAAATGAAATATGGTCAGTCTTTCTAGATAGGTGACATTTTTCACAAAGACACCACGACGGAACCATTGGATCTCTGCCACACAATCCAAACAAAGACATTGCATTGTCAGGACAGGTTGCAAGTAATCTTACTCTTTATTATATCTGCATGTAATTAGATATTTATTCCCTTAAATAAAATATGACCATTACCACCCTTTTTGTGCTCCCTTCCATCAAGGCTGGTGTCTCACCTCCCCACTCCCTCCAGAAATTGCAGGGTAGGGCCCTGCCTCCATTTCCCCTAATGGGCTTTCAATGAGGCTTTTTTTGTACTGAACAGTGTCCTTTGGGGGTCTAACATATTTAATCAAAGGCTGAACATGGCATACAAGCAAGTCTTCTCCCTGCTGTACAGCTGGGAGGGGCCAAATTAATCTTAGTCTGTCTGCCCCTAACCTGAGTTTGTCTGTCTCTTCCATCCAGACTCCTTAACAGTAAAGCCTTCTCAACAGAGGATCTCCTCTGGAGCTAGGCCTGCCACTGCCAGCTAGAGAAGTGCTCCTTCTCTGGACAAAGGGCCCCTGCAAAGGTCAAACCAATACAACTCTCTCCTACATCAGCACCTAGTTCATTTGTGATCTAGACCTCCTGCTGCTGTCTGGTAAGTCCTCTCACTTGGACCAGGTCACTCTAGATTCTTGGAACTCATAGCTCTTGCCTTTCAGACCCTTTTGCATCCAGGTTTCCTTCTCTGGTGAGGTCCCCTGAGAAGCCCTCAGGGGAGCTGGTTAGGGAACTTCTCATCCTCTGTAACCCTCATAACCCTTTACTTTGGCCCAAGTGCTCCTTAACTGCCACCCACCCAACTACTCACAGATTCATCTGGGTTAGCTCATTCTCCTTAGCAGAAGGTATCATGGATAGGCTAGGTGCCTGACCCCCCTCAGAGGCCAGCTATCCTGTGACACCACCTAACTTTGTTTTAGATCAGAAGTTACACTTCAATTCCAGTGACTGTAGTCCAGATGTTCAGCAGCTATAAGTTAGCCTCATTTTATTGAAGCCAATACAGCTCAGCCAATTTACACCTGCTAAGGAGCCAACCTGGAATGGTGATTCTGAAATGGTCTCCAGGGGTGTTTTTAGCCTAAGGAGCATCATATTGAATGTTGTTTCCCTTCTGTCATCCTACAAGATAACAACATATAATTTAACTGCACATACCTGAAATATAATTATGGAAGAAGTGCTGCTTTACTTAAAAAGGTATTTATGGTGTTTGATTGTATAACTATGAGGAAATTGGATGATATTTTAAAAGGGAATATCAAGGCTATTGTAAGCACTTTGGGGCAGGGACCACTTCCTTATTGTATATTTGTAAAGGGCCTAGCTCAGTGGAGTGCTGACTTTTGGTGTCTTTGCAATACAAATTGTAAGAGGGCAGGGGAGAGAGGAAATCCTGTCTGAGATCAGTTAGTCTGTTTCTCAAGAAAAATGATGAATTCCACATCATTTGGAACTCTTTAGATTAGACAGAACACAAGAACATATCCTGTAGAGGATAATCCTGAATTTGCAGGGAGATGGACTGGATTGCCCCATCTTTTTGTCTGTTTTTATTTTTCTTTATCTTCTACAATGATGGCACTTACCCAATACCTATTAGAATAGAAGCCTAAGAGTCATTCCATGCCCTCCCTTCACTAAACATTTTCAAATAATATTTTATTGAATCTTTAAATAAGAGCATTTGTCAAGGTTTTCCTTTCCTTTTGAATTGCATGTTGAACAACCTGAATACAATGCAGGGTATAAAATGAGTGACCTGTATTTCCTAGATTGTCATATGAAGTTCTGAGTTCCTCAGCTTCCTGGCTGTAATTTATCGCTAGTGGTGACTTTCTGAAATGTGTCCAAAATTAACATACATAATCAGATTAATCAGATAACGTAAAGGGATAAATGGACACAAATCAGACATCAGGAGTGGTAACATACAAAAGCCAGTAGAAGAACACTTCAATCTCCCTGGACATTTAATAACAGATTAAAAAGTAGCCATTATTCAATCAAAAAAACTTCAAAAATTTCTTGAAAGAGAAACTGCAGAGCTACAATTCATTTGCAAACTTAACACATTCAATTTGGGCTTGAAGAAGGACTAGGAGTGGCTGGCTTACTACAAAAGCAATTTTCCCTCTTGGTATTGACACCTTTGCATCAATTTATTGGCCTTCAACAGTGGTTCTCCACTTGTAAGGTAACTCCCTTCTCTTCATGTGCCAATATATATTTATGCCTGTATCTGTAATTTTCACTCTGAAGTGGGTTTTTTACCCATGAAAGCTTATGCCCAAATAAATCCTAGAATATCAGGGTTGGAAGGGACCTCAGGAGGTCATCTAGTCTAACCCCCTGCTCAAAGCAAGACCAATCCCCAGACAGATTTTTTTCCCCCCGGTTTCCTAAATGGCCCCCTCAAGGATTGAACTCACAACCCTGGGTTTAGCAGGCCAATACTCAAACCACTGACCTATTTCCCCCTGTCTTTAAGATGCCACTGGACTCCTCGTTTTTGTGGCTGCTGACTAAGACAGCTACCCCTCTGATATCCTCAAGGTGAAGTTACCATGTCAAAAATATCCTGAGGTCCTGCAGAAATAACACAATCTGAGGGGGATATGTGTGTGACACACTGCTCAGGTAGCTAGGAGTTTAAAAGCTATTATTTTCCATCATTAGGAGTTCCTGAGGTTGGAGCATTCAGCTGTGAAAAGTGCTTTGTGCCAGGGGGGAGACAAAGTCATCATAAAGAAATTATGTCCTGTTGTGCTCAGCTGGAGTACCTCCTCTAAAGTAACTTCCTTGGCTATTGGTATCTGGCCCAACCAAGAGAGAGAGAGAAATTAAAAATCCAGACTCATATGTTTATGGTGTCTTGCATGTCAATAAAAGTTCGAGTTTAGAATGTGATAAAGATTTCTGTTTGCAAGATTCAAAACGTATCCTCAGTCTACAGTATATCTCTGTGTATATGAACATCTGCAGAAAATATAAAGAGATTGCCTGTAATGTCCCAATTTACTAGCTCATTTTATGTTGATCCAATGTCTTGGACCAGACCACCTTTGATATCAATAGAGTTGAGAAGAGAAATGTTAAAATTACAAATTTTTAGCTTAAATATGCACCATAAAATGGACCATAACAATAAGGTTAGAGTGCTTTAAAAAACCTCTTTAAAACTGAATGCAAAGAAATTCAAAACTATCAAGGAAGTAGGACAACAACATGCTATTTTAATTTGATTTTTTTCCATCACTCTCATGCCCTTTCATTATCTTTGGCTGTTAATTAGTTTTTCTCATAATGACTACCACTGAAGGTTGTAGAAACAGAGAACCTGTGTCAATGTTGTCCATTGATTCAGCAGTGTATGCTGAGTTCATGGTGCTAGGTCTCTGGAACATCGTGGTGTGTGGTGGATTTTTTTTGTTTGTTTCCCCCCCCCTCCCACCCCGACACCTAAAGGCAACAGTATTAAACAGCGATGTCTGCATTTTCCCAATGACCTCTAGAAATGTATTGCTGTAAATCATGATCAAAATTCTGTTAGCAATGTGAGGTGCATAACTAGAGTGTATCAGGTGCAGAGATCATTACTATATTCTGCAACATGCCGAACCCTGGCAAAATAATTAAATGCTAATCAGCTATAACTTTATATACTCCTCTTTTGCACTGCTTGTGCATGCAGGTATCTGCAAAGGATCATTCTGAGAATGATCCTTCTTTTAGTACTGAATATTAAGTACTCACATCACAAGACAATTCAAATTCTTACATTTGTTTGGAATAATTATTGATTAGACAGCCTGGTAACTCAGCTTGTAACTCAATAGACAGGCCGGAAAAATGTACTCAGTTTCTAATTGGAGGACACATGGAGCATTGTTCACAAGCACTCTGGACAGCCTTTTAAACCAAAATGTCTGACACAGGAAGAGAAGAGAGAATCCCACCCCCATTTTTTTTATTCTAAATTCCCTGTAAACTGTGCAGTGCCTATTTAGCGCCCCTCCCCGAGCCCCAACTCAGGCCTGGATGTGCTGTGGCCAGGGCGCCCCTCCTCCAGCCCGAACCCAGCCCTAGCCTGGACCTGCTGGAGCAGGGGGACCTATCCCACAGCCCCAGAGCCGGAGCTGCTGAGGCCGGGAGAAGTGCCTCTCCCCACCCCAGCCCAGGTGCTGCTGTGGGGAGACAGCTAGCAGGAGTCCTCTCTCCCACTGTAGCCCTGGACCACCCTCCTGTACCTGAAACCCCTCATCCCTGGCCCCACCCCAGAGCCTGAACCCTAGCCAGAGCCCTCACACTGCTGCACCCCAACCCTTTGCCCCAGCCCAGAACCCCCTCCCACACACCAAACCCTTTGGCCCCATCCCCACCACATGAAATTTATGTGCACACACCACCTCCATATTGGTGAACGTAACAAAATTCATTCTGCATATGTATGGGGAAAATTAGAGGACCAAGTCACTCTAGATTCTTGGAATTCATGCCTTTTTACAAGTAGCCTACATTCTCTCTCATGTTCTTTCCCCTCCAAATCTTTCTGTGGGGATCAGGACATCCTGGCCTATCAGGCAATGGCTTGATTGAGCTGTCCAGCTAAATCTCTCAGCTCCATCAACTTAGTGACTGTCTGCTGAACTCTTTGTAGGTGGTGAAATGCACTGTTCACAGAGCCACTGAATAAACATATATAGTCTCTTGTAGCTAGGATTATAGATGAAAGGTACCATAATATTTACAGTTAGTAACAAAAATACCAATTACCCATTTAAAAGCAAGGGATATCATTGCAAAGATATTTAGCCATGAGTAGCTGCAGTTCTAGAACCAACTGTCAAGTTCAGAGTTGGCAAATTTGTGCAGATTTGTTTAAAGAATATTCAGGGTTGTCAACAAGTTTAAAATTACCAAATGTGGGCATAATGAAAACACATCTGCTATGTGCCGCAAAAGCCTGAGCTTACTACCGACAAAATATAAATTAAAATGGGAATATACTCACAAGACGAGTCATTGAAAAGAAAATGTTTCTGTCATAATTAAACACAGCTGCAAATGAAACAGATATATTCTTCTGAACTTGCTATTCACTGCATCAATTAGCAGCCAATATCAACATTCTCAGAACAGGTTGCTCTTACATTAAGTGACAAATCAAAAGTCAGAACACAATAAAGCCCAGTGCATCTTCCCTCCGCCTTGTGTGGGTAGAGGAAAGCAAGTGGAAGCAGAGACTGCAGATTGGAAGAGCTGCTGAATGATCCACTTTCCTGGGAGCCAGTGAACCCTTTCCCAATCAGCAGCACAGTTCAGGAGGTGACTAGGCATGATGGAGAGGTGGGGCTGATGTCCATGGCATGCTCTCTAGGGAATAATCTCAAGTGTTAATCTCCAATAAAGCAAAGCACATAAACAAATGCCTAAGAGTAGTCCAATTGAAGTAAATGAAGCTACTCCCAGGTTTAAAATTACACACTTAAGTCATCTCACAGTACCATTAATTCCTCTTCTAAGTTTTATACCACTCTCCCTTCCCCACTGGAACAGGGATGAGGTGCAGGCCCTTTCAACCACAGTTATGTACCAGCAAATGGCGCTAGTCCTAGACCAGAACTGCAATGTGCAAAGGGCCATACCAATACAGAATAAAATGGTAGTCTCTTCCCCCCGAGAGCTTACAATCTAACTAGAAAACAGTCATCAGATGGATATAGACAGATGGGGAAGTATAAGGAACAATGAGACAATATTAGTCAATGTGGTAAGCAGTGGTCTCAGCACACCAGTGGCCTAACTGTTTTTGAGGGCATCACTGAGAAAGGAGGGTTTTGAAGGACAACAGTGATAGAGGTTTTCAGATGTTTACAGGGAGTTTCTCCCAAGCATGTGGGGCAGAAAACGCAGAGGTGCTTGTTTGAAAATATAATCTCAGTGATGGAGGCTGGGCAATGAGCCAATCAGAGGCATGAGTTGATATTTCGATAGTGAAAGAGAGAGAGGCTGTGAAGGGCCTAGAAAATGAATACAAGTGGCTTATGTTTGATGTGCTAGAGAACAGGGAGCCGGAGGAGAGATGCAAAAAGAAGGGTGATGTGGTCAAAGCAAGTGTCTAGGAAAATTATCTTGCTGCAGCATATTGAGTGGAGGTGAGTGGGGCAAGACTGCATTTGTTAAAGTCAGAGGAAAGTATATTGCAGTAATGAGACGTGAGAGGATGAAAACATGGATAAGATTTAGCTGTGTGAATGGCTAGGAAAGGCCATATGTTAGAGAGAGAATCTGCAATAGTTAGACATTCCCTGGCTGTGAACATCTAGAGATAGGTTGTCTGACTGGCAGGCAATGTAGTGCTGTTGTCCACAGTGATTGAGACTGAAGGTGGGAGCAAGGGGATGATGTTGAGCTTGAACCATTGGCTGGACATCCATAAGATATATGAGAGACTGGACAAGAAATGGGTCTGGAATAGAGAAGTAGATCTGTGAATCATCAACATAGAGATGTCAGTTGAATTTGTATGCTGATGATATTACCCAGAGATAAGGTGTAGAGGGAGAAGAGAAGGAAACCAAGGACAGAGCTTTGTGGCAAATTGGAAAATTGTAAACTCAGATGCTTAGAAATCACCCTGTAAAACTAAGAACTATTGAGGGGTCAGGAAACAACCTGTAGTGTCTAAGAACTGAGTAGGATTCCTTTAAATAACTTGAAAGCCCTGTAGTGGACTGCCCTGTCTTCTATTACAGAACCCACCAGAACCTAATAGTGTATATATGTAATTGGGACTTAAGTTTATACAGAGTAGTAAAAATAACAGGAGTACTTGAGTCTGACATCATCATAGGACCTAATCACATCAGCCATACCATCAGAGACTCGTTCATCTGCACATCTACCAGTGTGATATGTGCCATCATGTGTCAGCAATGCCCCTCTGCCATGTACATTAGCCAAACCGGACAGTCTCTATGCAAAAGAATTAATGGACACAAATCTGACATCAGGAATCATAATACTCAAAAACCAGTGGGAGAACACTTTAACCTGTCTGGCCATTCAATGACAGACCTGCGGGTGGCTATCTTACAACAGAAAAACTTCAAAAACAGACTCCAACGAGAGATTGCTGAGCTGGAATTGATATGCAAACTAGATACAATCAACTCAGGATTGAATAAGGACTGGGAATGGCTGAGCCATCACAAACATTGAATCTATCTCCCCTTGTAAGTATTCTCACACTTCTTATCAAACTGTCTGTACTGGGCCAGCTTGATTATCACTTCAAAAGTGTGTTTTTGTTTTTTTTTTCTCTCAATTGGCCTCTCAGAGTTGGTAAGACAACTCCCATCTGTTCATGCTCTCTGTATGTGTGTGTATATATATCTCCTCAATATATGTTCCACTCTATATGCATCCGAAGAAGTGGGATGTAGCCCACGAAAGCTTATGCTCAAATAAATTTGTTAGTCTCTAAGGTGCCACAAGTACTCCTGTTCTTTTTGCAGATACAGACTAACACGGCTGCTACTCTGAAACAGAGTAGTAAACATGGCTATTTGGAACACAACTTAGGTCTGATTAAATCCTTAATGTTGTGCAGAAAGCATGAACACCACAAACTCTCTATCCCACTTCAATCCTGGATAAAGTGCTGATTGCCTTGCACAGTGTCCAGGTTAATTATGAGACCCACCCAGGTTTGTGAGGAGCTATCTTGTTACATTTCAGCCTCTTGTGCTCAGTACAAGAAACATCTTGCATTACCTCTTATCTAACCAGCAGGATTTAAATTTGGATTCCGTGAAAGTTTTTGCTCAGTTGTAAAGCTTTTATCCAGCTGTAAATAAATGAGTGCCACTAATTTACATCATTAAAATGACAAAATGGGAGTAGAAATGGAGTTGATGTTAAGTGTTTAGAAATCAATAGTGGCTCGGCTAAAAACCCTTAGTTGAGGGGAAAATACTTAGGCCAGATCTGTACCACAGATCTCTTCAGGCATAGCTAAATCAGAGGTGTGAGCATAGGTGTAATTTGACTTCTATATTTGGGTGGGCCAGCTCCAGTCAGGCCAATGAGGCTGCATGTTGTGGGTGTGGGGGGCAAGGTTGGGGAAACACAAATTCTGTGCCTGCCCACAGGGGCACCATTTCAGATTTGGTGGGGGCACAACTTTAACTGATTTCAGGGGCTACTTAGGTAACTGAAAACTCTAGGGTTTTTGCAGATAATAACTTAGAAATATCTGACAGGAGCATTGTGTCTAATTCCTATATCAATAAAGAAAATTAAATAAACATTAGTCCCACTCATCTCTAATACTAACATGTTCTGACATCTTGTGGCAAGTCACTTGTGGGACATTGGTTAGGTTTAAAATTGTAATGTATATTCTTACTCAGATACTCTTACTAAAGTCAGAAGGGACCATTGTGATCATCTAGTCCAGGGATTCTCAAACTGGGGGTCATGAGATTTATTACATGGGGGTTGTGAGTTCTCAGCTTCTACCCCCAAACTCCTGTTTTGCCACCAGGATTTATACCGAGAGGCTTGATGTGTGAAAGCGGTCACCAATACAAAAGTTTGAGAACCACTGATCTAGTCTGACCTCCCGCACATTACAGGCCACAGAACCTCATCCACTCACTCCTGTAATAGACCCCTAACCTCTAGCTGAGTCACTGAAGTCCTCAAATAATGGTTTAAAGACTTCAGGTTACAGAGACTTCACCATTTATACAAGTTTAAACCTGCAAGTGACCCTATGGTGCAGAAGAAGGTGAAAAACTTCCATGGTCTCTGCCAATCTGACCCCAAATATGATGATCAATTATACCCCAAGCATGTTGTCAAGACCCACCAGGTAGATACCTGGGAAAGAATTCTCTGTAGTAACTCAGAACCCTCCTTATCTAGTTTCCCATCTCTGGCCATTGGGAATTTGTGCTACAGGCAGTTGCCAATGGGCTACACACAATGATAGATAGTCCTGTTATATCATCTCCTCCATAAACATATCAAGCTCAGTCTTGAAGCCAGTTAGGCTTTTTGCCCACACTGCTCCCCTTGGGAGGCTGCTCCAAAGCTTCACTCCTCTGATGGTTAGAAACCTTCACCTAATTTCAAGCCTAAACTCATTGATGGCCAGTTTATAAGTATTTTTTCTGGGGTCCACATTGATGCCTAACTTAAATAACTCCCCTACTTCCCTGGTATTTATCCCTCTGATGTATTTATACAGACTAATCATATCTCCCATCAGCCTTCTATTGGTTAGACTAAACAAGCCAAGCTCTTTCAGTCTCCTCTCATAAGATAGGTTTTCCATTTTTCAGATCATCCTAATAGCCCTTCTCTTCACCTTTACCAGTTTGAATTCATCTTTCTTAAGCATGGGAGACCAGAACTGCAGACAGTATTCCAAATGAGGTCTCACCAATGCCTTGTATAATGATACTAAACACTTCTCTGCCTCTACTGAAAACCCCTTGCCTGATGCACTACAGGACTGCATTAGCCTTTTCACAGCCATATCACATTGACGGCTCATAATCATCCTGTGACCAACCAATACCCCCAGCTCTTTCTCCTCCACTGTCGCTTCCAACTAATAAGTCCCCAGTTTATAGCAAAAAATGTTGTTGGTCCCTAAATGCATGACTTTACACTATTAAATATCATCCCATTTCTATTACTCCAGTTTACAAGGTCATCCAGATCTTCATGTAAGATATTCTGGTCCTCCTTGGTATTGGCAATGCCTCCCAACTTTGTGTCATATGCATATTTTATTAGCATAATCTCACTCTTTGTGCCATGGTGAGTAATAAAAATATTAAACAAGGTTGGTTCCAAGACTGATCCCTGATGAATTCCACTAGTAACTTTCCTCTAGCCCAGTGGTTCCCAAACTTTAAAACCTGTGAACCCCTTTCACAAAAATGTCAAGTCTCGCAAACCTCCTCCTAAAAATGAATATATCCAGGGATTTTCTCCTTTACCTGAGTATAAATTATAAAAGCAGTGATCTTGGAAATACACAATTTGTTTTTATGACATGCTTATTACACATTTATTATTTATTTATCATTACAGTATTATTACATTATGAAAACGGCAACACTCTTCCAAGATCTCACTTTTGTAGCTCATAACTCTTTGAATAAGCCTGTTATAAGACAAGGCTCCTATGTTTCATCAAGGAGTATCAGATGTGAAACAGCAGGAAGGTATTTAAGAAGCCAACTCAGAGTTCCTCCTACACAAGCATTCAGGTCTTGAGCAGTCCAGGCAAACAACGCACATTACAACAAAGCTTAAACTTGTTCTTCATAATAATTTTAAAAACAATATTAGCTGCCTATTTAATTTTAAAAACAGCAAAAAATATCCACCTCCCTTTCCATTTCTTATAAGGAGTCTTGACGTTTAAATCTCCTCAGAGTGATAGAGATGCTTGCTTTGATCTGCTTAGCTCTTGGAAGTCCAGGGGCTCCAGGCTGCTGGCCCCATGCTGTCCAGGGTCCCTAGGGACAGCTCTGTCCGCCATTGGGGAATTTTTTTCCAAGAACCCCCTGTAACATTTTGTGAACCCCGAGGGGTTCATGAACCCCAGTTTGGGAACCACTGCTCTAGCCTGAGAGTTCACCTTTTAGTATGACCATTTGCAGTCCTCCCTTTAACCAGTTCCTTATCCATCTTTCAGTTCTCATATTAATCCCAATCTTGTCCAATTTAACTATAATTTCTCATGTGGAACTGTATCAAATGCCTTACTGACATCCAGGTAGATTAGATCTACTGCATTTCCTTTGTCTAAAAAAATCAGTTGTCATTTCAAAGAAAGATGTTAGTAACTTTGTTTCCACCTCTTGAATACAACAATTGAAACAATTGTAGAAAAATCTACAATTCCTTTCTATCATTTAGGCTATTTACTTTTTGTAGTTCACCAAGCTTGGAACAGATCATTTAACTTTAGGAAACATCCTAACAGCCCTTTCTTATCTTAATCACTCTGTTTATAAACAAAATTCTGACTCCCTGCCTCAGGGGTGCAAACTGGTAGCAGCACATCTCCTGTCTCTGCAGAACTCATTACATTGCACACTCAGGCTGCCTGTCCCTGAGGCTTGTAGTTTGGGGAGGCAATGCCCTCCCTTGCCCCCCCAAACTCTGCCTAGGGGTGTGAGGAGGTGTGATTTGTGTCTGGTATAGCTATGCCAGTAGTGTAGATGCCATTTTAACAGCAAAATTGTGCTTTTACAGTATAGCTTATTTTGTTCAGTTTGGGGGGAGTGAACCTAGGATAACTTCTGCCAGCAAAAGAGCAGTTTTGCTGGTATAAGCTGCATGCATACTAGAAGCACTTTGCCAGTATAATGTACTGATATCTATATACCAGTCTCCTGACAAAGATCTGGCCTTGGTTTTTACTCAGTCTTTATTCAGGCCAAATATTCATTTGTTCAAGTGATCAATGTATAGACAAAGGATTTGGGTAAAACATCTCACTGATTTAAGCTCCTAAGTCTCATTTTCAAAAATAACATAGGCATTTATAAATTAGGGTTACCATATTTCCACAATCAAAAAAGAGGACATGGGGGGGGTGGGGAGGAGCCCCATTCTAGCCTCGCCCCTGCCCCCATCCACTCCCTACCACTTCCCACCACCTGACTGCCCCCCTCAGAACCCTCAACCCCCCCCCCACTTCTTGTCCCCTGACTGCCCCCTCCTGGGACCCCTGCCACTAACTGCCCCCCTAGGACCCTACCTGTCCCCTGACTGCCCCGAACCTTATCCACACCCCACCCTATATTCACACCCCCACCCCTAGACAGACCCCTGGGACTCCCACGCCTATCCAACTGCTCCCCGCCCCCTGACAGGACCCCCAGAACACCTGACCCATCCAACTCCCTCTGCTCCCTGCCTGCCTTGACCCCTCTGCACACCCCTGCCCCCCGACAGCTCCCCCCCCCCCAAACTTCTGACCCATCCAACCCTCCCTCCCCCCGTCCTCTAACCAGGGCCGGCTTTAGCAAGAGCCCAGGAATCAGGCTGCACTCTGGCCGGAGTCACAGGGTTTGGGGCTGGGCCGGTGGGCTCGGCCGGAACCTGGGCCGGAGCCACTGGGGGAGGGTTTGTTCTGTTCTAAGTGCTGGGTTACTGGGAGGACATTTGACCATATAAGTTTATCAAGTGTTTACAGTTGCCAGTGTCCTTGGGATTCTAGTGTTCCTGCTTGTTAGTTACGTGGGTTTCTGTCTCACTGCTAACTTCTTGCCTAGCAGTAGTCACTTCAATTCATCAGTACTTCATGGCATGACCAGCTATGTTTCCAAAGTGTAAAAAAAAAAGAAACAGAATTCTCAGGCAACTGTCAGAGGCAACTGAAAAGATTATTTCTGTCTAAGACACGAAGTAACCATCATGATAATCTAGTGCAGTGGTCACCAACCGGTCGATCACAATCAACTGGTCGATCCTAGAGGATCTCCCAGTAGATTGCAATCTCCAGTGGCACAGCTAGGCTGCTGCTAAGACAGGCTCCCTGCCTGCCCTGGCCCCACACCACGCCCGGAAGCAGCCAGCGCAGCCCCAGGGGTGGGGGAGCAGGGGTCTCCCTCTGCGTCCTGCTCGTGACTACAAGCACTGATCCCGCGTCACCCATTGGCCAGGAAGGGGGAGCTGTGGTCAATGGGAGCTTCAGGAGCAGTGCTTGCAGAGAGGGGCTGCATACAGAACCACGTTCCCTCCCCCCCTAGGCTGTAGGGGTGTATTGGCCCCTTCCAGGAATGGCATAGGGCTGGGTTAGGCAGGGAGCCTGCCTTAGTGGCAACCATACTGCACCGCCAACCAGGAGCTGCCGGAGGCAAGGGCTTCCCAACGGGAGGCCACACCCCAGCCCTCATCCCCCTCCCGGATCCAGCATCCCAAATCAGCTCTGAGCTCCCTCCCAGAGCCAGCACTCCATACCCCCTCCTGCACCCTGAACCCCCACCTGTACCCCAAAACCTAGCCATGACCCCCTCCCAGAGCTTGCACCCCTCATCCCCTCCTGCACTCCAACCCCCTGACCTAGGCTCAGCCCAGATCCCCCTCCCATACTGCAAACCCCTCAGCTCCAGTCCAGAACCCAAACACCCTCCCGATCCCCAATCCTCTACCCCAGCCCGGTGAAAGTGAGTGAGGAGGGGGGAAGATGGAGTGAGTGGGGCGGAGCTTTGGGAAGAGGAAGGGGCCTCGGGGAAGGGGCGGGGTAGATCCTGGGTTGCCCTTAAATTCAAAAAGTGATCTTAGGGGTAAAAAGGTTGAAGACCACTGATCTAATGTGATGTCCTGCATAACACAAGGCATAGAAATTCACCTAGTAATTTCTGTATTGAGCCCATAGCTTCTGTTTGAGATGGAGCATATCTTTAGAAAGTCATTATTTTAAGATTTCAAGTAACGGAGAATCAATCACATCCCTAGGTACGTCATTCGAATTGCTAATTACTGTCCCTATTTAAAAATAAATTGCACCTTATTCCTATTCTGAATTTGACTAGATTCATCTTCCAACCATGAGGGGTAGCCGTGTTAGTCTGTATCCACAAAAACAATGAGGAGTCCGATGGCACCTTAAAGACTAACAGATTTATTTGGGCATAAGCTTTCCTGGGTTTAAAAAACCCACTTCTTCAGATGCATGGAGTGAAAAATACAGATACAGGCATAAATATCTGGCACATGAAGAGAAGGGAGTTACCTTACCAGTGGGTAATATATGCATGTGATACAGTTCTGAGGTGATCTGGAAGCCTGCTTTCACCATCTCCGACTCAAGGAATATTTTCAACACACTACTGAACACAGCACTGACCCACAGGAACCCTCCTAACAACACTACAAGAAGAATTCTGCGTGGACTCCTCCTGATGGTTGAAATGACAGACTGGACTTCTACACAGAGTGCTTCTGCAGACGTGCACAGGCTGAAAGTGTGAACAGCATCACTTGTCCCATAACCTCAGCTGTGCAGAACGCAATGCCAGCCACAGCCTCAGAAACAACTCTGACATTCTAATCAAAGGGGCTGACAAAGGAGGTGCTGTAGTCGTCATGAACAGGTCGGATTCTGAACAGGAGGCTGCCAGGCAACTCTCTAACACCACATTCTACAGGCCACTATTCTCTGATCCCACTGAGGATTACCAGAAAAAAACTACACCAACTACTCAAACTCCCTACGATAGCACAGAAACAAATCTACACAGATACACCCCTAGAGCTCCGACCAGGGGTATTCTATCTGCAGCAGGATTATCTGGCTATTTGGACTCTCTCCTTCAGACCCCATGCTACCCTAGAGACACCACCGACTTCCTTAGGAAACTACAATGCATTGGTGATCTTCCTGAAAACACCATCCTGGCCACCAGAAGAAGCTTTACACCAATATTCCACACGAGGATGGACTACAAGCTGTCAGGAAGAGTATCCCTGATGAGGCCACGGCACGCTTGGTGGCTGAGTTTTGTGACTTTGTCCTCACCCACAACCATTTCAGATTTGGGGACAACTTACACCTTCAAGTCAGCGGCACTGCTATGGGTACCCGCATGGCCCCACAGTATGCCAACATTTTAATGGCTGACTTAGAACAACGCTTCCTCAGCTTTTGTCCCCTAGTGCCCATCCTCTACTTGCGCTACACTGATGACATCTTCATCATATGGACCCACGGGAAGGAGGCCCTTGAAGAATTCCACCTGGATTTCAACAATTTCCACCCCACCTCAACCTCAGCCTGGACCAGTCCACGCAAGAGATCCACTTCATCACTTATTTGCACTGTAGAGTCCAGGGTCACATAAACACCACCCTATACGGAAACCTATTGACTACTATACTTACCTACATGCCTCCAGCTTTCATCCAGACCACATCACACGATCCATTGTCTACAGCCAAGCTCTAAGATACAACCGCATTTGCTCCATTCCTTCAGACAGAGACAAACACATACAAGATCTTTATCAAGCATTCTTAAAATTACAATACCCACCTGGGGAAGTGAGGAAACAGATTGACAGAGCAAGATGGGTACCCAGAAGTCACCTAATACAGGACAGGCCCCACAAGGAAAATAACAGAACACCACTGGCCATCACGTACAGCCCCCAGCTAAAACTTCTCCAGCACATCATAAACTATCTACAACCTATCCTGGAAAATGATCCCTCACTCTCACAGACCTTGGGAGGCAGGCCAGTCCTCGCTTACAGACCGCCCCCCAACCTGAAGCAAATACTCATCAGCAATTACACACCACACCACAGAAACACTAACCTTGGAATCAATCCCTGTAACGAACCCCATAGCCTACTCTGTCCCCATATCTACTCTAAAAATGCCTTTGATCTTCAGATTCTGGGAACAGGTAATCATGAGTTAATTGTCTCCTCTTTGGGACTTAGCTTCAAAGGGCTAGGTTTTTGCATAACCTAGGGTTGGGAATTTGCATTCACCTTCCCCTTAGAGATTCCTCAAGCAAGCCACTTGACCCAAAAGTCCATTCTTATGTGGCCCATTGTTTTGTATAGTCCTCTGAAGTTCATAACACTTCCCAAGGTTCACATCCCATCTTTCCCCAGAGAGGTTGCATACAATCCTAGCACACAATAATACACAAACCATTCATTTAATACAATGGACCTCAAATATACTGAAACTTAATTCAATAAGGTCTTTCAAGGCTATTGCAGGAAATTGACTTAGCTAGGCTTAGGTTTTGTCTATACTAGCACTTTTGTCAGCAAAACTTTTGGGGTGTGAAAAACCCCCACAAAGCTGGGCTAGATGGACCATTGGTCTGACCCAGTATGGCCATTCTTATGTTCTTAGCCATCCTGATGCCTGTGTGGAGTGAAGTGTACATGCACACAGGCAGAAACATAGGCACAAAAGGAACTCTTACCACAAAAATTTAGGCATCAAGCAAGTTTAGGTGCCTACAGTGTTTAGCTTTTGTGAATCCCAATGGGGCCTGATTCTAGAATCTAGGTGTTTAATTCCTTTTGTGTATCTAGCCCATGTTGTTCAAATGAACCACCTTGACAAATAATCCAGATTAATCTGTATTTGTTTATGTGTAACTCAATATTTACCATTCCACCAATTTGTCATCTGCAAATTTTATACATTTGATAAAGATATCAAATAGCACTGTGCCAAAAACACATTCCTTTGGGAGCCCACTGGAAACATCCCAGAGGATGATGATTCCTCATTTGCATTTACTTTCTGAAATCTATCCATTTACCAGAATGTAATCCATTTAACATGGGCTACATTGATTTTATGCTCTTTTTTTTTTTTTTTTTTGCTTTTTTTTTAATCAGAATATCATGTGGGACTAAGTCAAATGCCTTACCGAAGTTCACGTATATTGTATTAATAAAGGTACCTTTATCACCCAAACTTGTAGTCTCATCTATAAAAGATATTAAATTTGGTTGATATGACCTATTTTCCATAAAACTGTGTACTGGCATTAATTATGCAACCATAGTTTAATTGTTTGCCTTTGAATCCCAAGTCAGCTCTCTGATCATTTTGCCCAAGAACAACGTCTGGCTAATTGACTGATGGTTATCTGGCTTGTCCCGTTTACACTTTCTACATATTGGCACATTAGTTTTTTTTTTTTTCCAGTCCTCTGGAACAATCTCCTGGAGGACCAAACTTTCTGCTGCAAATTATGTCAGCAAATAATAAAATGTTGTGTCTACATCATGACTTCCTCCCTCCACCTTAGCGCTTCTAAGATCACTTATCTCTGTTTCATTCTTGTTGACATAATTGCACATCATTGGTTTGTTATATACCCAACCATAAACTTCAATTTGCAGCAAATTATTACAAACTCTGGAATGCCAACAAAGCTGTCCACTAAGCTTCTGTGATATTCCGTATGAATCCCACAAAACCCATAGGATTAAACAAATAGAATTGTGCTGCACTAACAGTTAACAACAATGCTGACACCACATTTATCCAAATAATTTGACGAATATTAATTTATTGCTATATTACATATTCAAAGCCCTAAACAATTCAAACCCTACTTCTGCAGCCAGCCTTTTTAAGAAATGGAGCTTTGTTTCCCTTGAAATATGTCAAATATGAAACGTTAAATAACTGCCAACAACACATCTTTAGACAAAACCAGCCCCAAATTCTGTGTGGTGATGTTCTTACAGCCAGCAATATGCAGTCAACCACAGGAGTTAGGGCAGAAATTAACTGTCCCAATTATGGTCCCTATGAAACATTTGGAAACACCTTTCTGCAACTTTCCAAAACAGGAGTTGTAAAGTTCTGTAAAAAAGACATGGACAAGGTGCAGGGTTTTTCATATTGTGAAACTTGTTATTTCTAGAGCCCCATAAGTCCTTATAGACAAATGACAAGTCCTATTCCAAGGATATGTCTCGACTACAAAATTAAGTCGAATTTATAGAAGTCGTTTTTTAGAAATCGTTTTTATACAGTCGATTGTGTGTCTCCACACAAAATGCTCTAAGTGCATTAAGTCGGCGGACTGCGTCCACAGTACCGAGGCTAGCGTCGACTTCTGGAGCGTTGCGCTGTGGGTAGCTATCCCACAGTTCCTGCAGTCTCTGCCGCCCATTGGAATTCTGGGTTGAGATCCCAATGCCTGATGGGGCAAAAACAGTGTCGCGGGTAATTCTGGGTACATGTTGTCAGGCCCTCCCTCCCTCCATGAAAGCAACAGCAGACAATCGTTTCACACTTTTTTTCCTCTATTACCTATGCAGATGCCATACCACAGCAAGCATGGAGCCTGCTCACCTCACTGTATGTCTCCTGGGTGCTGGCAGACGTAGGACTGCATTGCTACACAGCAGCAGCTCATTGCCTTTTGGAAGCAGACGGTGCATTACGACTGGTAGCCGTCGTCGTATTCCTGGGTGCTCTTTTAGCCGACCTCGGTGAGGTCGGTCAGAAGCACCTGGGCAGACATGGGAGTGACTCAGCCAGGTCATTCCCATCTTCTGGTGAGCAGCCAGGAGATGATGATGGCTAGCAGTTGAGCTGCACCGTCTGCTGCCAGCCTAAAGATGTAAAAGATAGATGGAGTGGATCAAAACAAGAAATAGACCTGATTTGTTTTGTATTCATTTGCTTCCTCCCTCCATGAAATCAACGGCTTGCTAAACCCAGGGTTTTTAGCCCAATCCTTGATGGGGCCATTCTGTGTGACAGTTGTTTGTGTTTCTCCTTGATGAAAAGCCACCCCCTTTGTGGATTTTAATTCCCTGTAAGCCATGTCGTCAGTTGCCCCTCCCTCCATCAGAGCAACAGCAGACAATTATTTCGTGCCCTTTTTTTCAGTCCAGACGCCATAGCACTGGGATCATGGAGCCTGCTCAAATCACCATGGCAATTATGAGCACTATAAGCACCACGCACGTTATCCTGGAGTATATGCAGAACTAGAACCTGCCAAAGCAAAACCAGGCGAGGAGGCGATGGCAGCGCAGTGATGAGAGTGATGAGGTCATAGACATGGACATCTCACAAAGTACGGGCCCCAGCAATGTGCACATCATGGTGTTAATGGGGCAGATTCATGCCGTGGAACACTGATTCTGGGCCTGGGAAACAAGCACAGACTGGTGGGACCACATGGTGTTGTAGGTCTGGGATGATTCCCAGTGACTGCGAAACTTTCGCATGCGTAAGGGCACTTTCATGGAACTTTGTGAGTTGCTTTCCCCTGCCCTGAAGCGCCAGAATACCAAGATGAGAGCAGCCCTCACAGTTGAGAAGCGAGTGGTGATAGCCCTGTGGAAGCTTGCAATGCCAGACAGCTATGGGTCAGTCGGGCATCAATTTGGAGTGAGCAAATCTACTGTGGGGGCTGCTGTGATCCACGTAGCCAATGCAATCAAAGAGCTGCTGATATCAAGGGTAGTGACTCTGGGAAATGTGCAGGTCATAGTGGATGGCTTTGCTGAAATGGGATTCCCTAACTGTGGTGGTGCGATAGATGGAACCCATATCCCTATCTTGGCACCAGAGCACCAAGCCAGTGAGTACATAAACCGCAGGGGGTACTTTTCAATGCTGCTGCAAGCACTTGTGGATCACAAGGGACGTTTCACCAACATCCGCGTGGGATGGCCTGGAAAGGTACCTGATGCTCGTGTCTTCAGGCACTCTGGTCTGTTTCAAAAGCTGGAGGAAGGGACTTACTTTCCAGACCAGAAAATAACCTTTAGGGATGTTGAAATGCCTATAGTTATCCTTGGGGACCCAGCCTATCCCTTAATGCCATGTCTCATGAAGCCATACACAGGCATACTGGACAGTAGTCAGGAGCTGTTCAACTATAGGCTGAGCAAGTGCCAAACTTATTTAAGCCCAGCCTTCTGTTGCTTGTGCAATCCTCTGGGGTGGAGTGGCTGGGTGGCCAGAGGCCTCCCCACTGCGTTCTTTGGCGTCTGGGTGAGGAGGCTATGGAACTTGGGGAGGAGGGCTGTTGGTTACACAGGGGCTGCAGTGATGATCTGTGCTCCTGGTGCCTTTCCTGCAGCTCAACCATACGCTGGAGTATGAGTTTGGTCTTCCAGTAGCCTGAGCATTGACTCTTGCCTTCTGTCAGCAAGCTGACGCCACCTATCATCTTCAGCTCGTCACTTACTCTCTTCAGCCCATCACCTCTCCTTGTGTTCATATTGTGCTTTCCTGCACTCTGACATTGTCTGCCTCCACGCATTCTGCTGTGCTCTGTCAGGGTGGGAGGACAGCAGGAGCTCAAAGAACATTTCATCCCGAGTGTGTGGTTTTTTGCCTTCTAATCTTCGCTAGCCTCTGTGAAGGAGAAACATTTGCAGCTGGTGGAGGAAAAGGGAGAGTGGTAGTTAAAGACACATTTTAGAGAACAATGGGTACACTTTCACATTAAACCTTGCTGTTCACATTACCTAGCACTTGTGTTTTCATTACAAGATTGCATTTTGCTTCTTATATTGAGGGCCTGCCGGTTTGGTGTGAGGAATCACTCACGCAGTGCCAGGCAACAGAATTCGGCTTGCAGGCAGCCATGGTAAGCCACAGTCTTTTGGCTTCTTTAACCTTCATAACATGTGGGAATGGTTTCAAACAGCAGCGCCCTCATTTCCCATACCAAGCAGTTGTTGGGTTAGCCATTTAAAATGTGTTGGCAATTTAAAAGGAGGGGCTTTGTGGGTTAGCATGCAGCACAAACCCAAATAACCACGCCCCCACACGTACACACTTCTCTGGGATGATCACTTCACACACACACACACACACACACACACACACACCCCGCATGGCTAACAGCAGGGAACATTTCTGTTCAGCCACAGCCAAACAGCCGAGCAGGAACGGGCACCTCTGAATGTCCCCTTAATAAAATCACCCTATTTCAACCAGGTGACCATGAATGATATCACTCTCCTGAGGATAACAGAGAGAGATAAGGAACAGATGTTATTTGAATGCCAGCAAACACTGGGACCATACGCTGCCATGCTTTGTTATGCAATGATTTCAGACTACGTGCTACTGGCCTGGCGTGATAAAGTGTCCTACCATGGCAGACGGAATAAGGCCACCCTCTCCAGAAACCTTTTGCAAAGGCTT
Source organism: Trachemys scripta elegans (assembly GCF_013100865.1). NCBI lineage: Eukaryota > Metazoa > Chordata > Testudines > Emydidae > Trachemys > Trachemys scripta. The sequence goes on along the minus strand of NC_048303.1, from coordinate 49,645,565 downwards.
TGGGAGTACATCCAGGAGAGCTTTATGGAGAAGTCCCTAGAGGATTTCTGCTCCATCCCCAGACATGTTAACAGACTTTTCCAGTAGCTGTACTGGCTGTGAATGCAAGGGCAAATTAATCATTAAACATGCTTGTTTTTAAACCATGTGTAATATTTACAAAGGTACACTCACCAGAGGTCCCTTCTCCGCCTTCAGGGTCCAGTAGCACGCCTTGGGTGGATTCGGGGGTTACTGGCTCCAGGTCCAGGGTGAAAAACATATCCTGACTGTTGGGGAAACCAGTTTCTCCGCTTCCTTGCTGTGTGCTATCTTCAATCTCTTCATCATCTTCCTCATCCACAAAACTCACTTCCATGTTGCGTGCTTCTCCACTGATGGAGTCAAAGCACAGGTTGGGATAGTGGTGGCTGCGTCCCCTAGCATGGCATGCAGCTCATCGTAGAAGCAGCATGTTCGGGGCTCTGACCTGGAATGGCCGTTTGCCTCTCTGGTTTTTTTGGTAGGCTTGTCATAGCTCCTTAATTTTCATGTGGCACTGCTTTGCGTCCCTGCTTTGGCCTCTGTGTCCTTCATGCCCTTTTGAGACACTTTTCTAATGTTTTGGCATTTCGTTTAGTGGAACAGAGTTCAGCTAGCATGGATTCATCGCCCCGTAGGGCGAGCAGATCCCGTACCTCCCGTTCGGTCCATGCTGGAGCTCTTTTGTGATCCTGGGACTCCATCATGGTCACCTCTGCTGATGCAATCTGCATTCACCTGCACCTTGCCATGCTGGCCAAACAGGAAATGAGATTCAAAATTTCACAGGCCTTTTCCTGTCTACCTGGCCACTGCATCTGAGTTGAGAGCGCTGTCCAGAGCGGTCACAATGGAGCACTCTGGGATAGCTCCTGGAGGCCAATACCATCGAATTGCATCCACACTACCCCAAATTCAACCCGGCAAGGCCGATTTCAGCGCTAATCCCCCTCATCGGAGGTGGAGTAAAGAAATCGATTTAAAGATCCCTTTAAGTCGAAAAAAGGGCTTTGTCCAGGCTTAAATCGAGGTAATACTGTTAAATTCGACCTAAAATTGTAGTGTAGATCAGGCCCAAGTATCTTATAATTTTTACAATCTAAATTTAGATATGTTAATCCAATATTAATGTGAAGCATGTATGTAGGGATATTAAAGAAGGTACTAACAGTGATTCCCCCAAGTGACAGTGACACCCTCATAATTTGTTCCCCCACACTTTAAAATCCAACAGTTTCACCAAGTACAAAAATCTCTTGCATCTTCTGTTAAAACTTGTAAACTACTGTCTGTAGAAACCATTGATTGTATCTATCCTGTGAAAGACACTTTATTACTATGTAAAACTTACAAACAAGTTAATTGACTTTGTTCTTGAAGTTAGTGATACAATGTAAACAAACACTATAAGCCATTAAGTGACTTTCACTTCATTGTAATAGCAACTGCTCCTAGGACAGACCCCCCATCCTCTGTGATTAAAGGGCAGGGAGTCTCAAATGAATTAGCACACACCCTGAAAGTGGTGGAGACAGTAAATTAAAATATGGTTAAAATATGGAATGTATGCTGATGAATGCTTGATATACATGAATGGTTAGGGAGGTGCCAGCCTAGAGAGGGAGTATCCATCGGCCGAAGAATGTGTCAAGTGGATGACCAGAAAACCCCCGGAGGGTAAACTGGGATCCACCCCATTACCTGGAAGGATGAGAAACACAAACTTTGGATAGTTTGGAGCCACCAGGAATGTGTCCAGGAATGTGCCTTCTGCTGATTGAGTCAGCAACAGCAGAATGAAACAGCTCCCATAGACTAACATAGGTATTAATTCCTATCAGAATGGATTCTCAAGACTGATGACTTTGAGTCTCTGGTTCTGCTGCCAGCCTCCAGGAGCATCAGGTGCACCTGACACAGACTCGGTTCCATCCTCATGACCAAGATACCTGGCCAGTAACTTGGCATGAGCAACTTCTAGGCTGGTAACTATAACACCTATATAGAACTTGAATGAATGATTGTGTGAATGAATGTGTGTGTGTGTGTGTGTGTGTATATATATATAAGGAATAAGTAGTCAAACAACATTGTTTACTTTTATCTTTTGCTTTATCATTATATTTACAATAAATGTGGCATCTTTGCCTTATCCCTCTTAATAAGATCCTGCTGGTTTTTATTCTATTGGTATAACATTTATTCATATTAATTCATGTTAGATTGTAAATTAATTTAATATTAATTATTGCCTGCCCCAGTAATAGCCAATGCTACTTCTCCCATAGCAATTACCCCTAAGGAACCAGAAGTCAAGCATATGTGCAGTGTATGTATGTAACTGTTTGTGACTAGTTACATAACTTTCCCTAATTTTACCTCAGTTTGGCTTTCAAACACTGATACAGTTGGTATAGGACTTTCAAAAGCACTCAGTGCTGGCCCAAGGGCTAGTTTACACTTGCAACGCTAAAGCGCTGCCATGGTAGCACTTTAATGTGCCTTGTGTGGTCCGGCACAGCGCTGGGAGAGAGCTCTCCCAGCACTCGTGTTTTAAAAAAATCTCCATGAGGGGCATGGCTCCCAGTGCTGGCACTGTTTTTATACTGGCGCTTTACAGTACTGCAACTTGCTGCACTCAGGGGGGTGTTTTTTCAAGCCCTAATGCTGCTCCCAGGCAATAGAAAAACTCCCAACTTCCTCTGACTTCAATGGGAGCAGAATTAGGCTATGGCCTTGGCTACACTTGCGAGTTACAGTGCTGTAAAGCCTCCCCAGTGCTGGCAAGGCATCTGCAGTGCTGTATCTCCGTGGTTGCAGCGCTAAATATCCTCCACCTCTCCGAGAGGAATAGCAAGTATTGCGCTGCAGTGCCTGTGTGGCCGCCCAATGCGCTGTGAATGGCCTCCAGAATTATTCGGCAGTATCCCACAATGCCTGTTCTAGCCACTCTGGTCATCAGTTCAAACTCTACTGCCCTGGCCTCAGGTAACCAACCATGTGACCCACCCTTTACATTCCCCGGGAATTTTAAAAATCCCCTTCCTGTTTGCTCAGCCCGGCGTGGCGTGGAGTGCTATCAGCGAATCTTTCCAGGTGACCATGCCTCCACGCGCCAAGCGAGCCCCAGCATGGAGCAATGACGAGTTGCTGGACCTCATCAGTGTTTGGGGGGAGGAAGCTGTATAGTCCCAGCTGCGCTCCAGGCATAGGAATTATGATACCTTCGGGAAGGTATCAAAGGACATGATGGAAAAGGGCCATGACCGGGATGCCCTGCAGTGCAGGATTAAAGTGAAGGAGCTGTGGAATGCTGACCGCAAAGTCCGCGATGCAAACGGCTGCTCGGGTGTTCCCCCCGCGACCTGCCAATTCTACAAAGAGCTGGATGCGATACTTGGGGTTAACCCCACCTCCACTCCGAGCACCACCATGGACACTTCAGAGCCGGTGGGGGGGGGGAGGAGGAGGAGGAAAATGGGAGTAATGGTGGTGGGCCGGATGGAGACACCCTGGAATCCCTGGAGTCATGCAGCCAGGAGCTCTTCTTGAGCCAGGAGGAAGGTAGCCAGTCATAGCAACCGGTACTTGGTGGAGGACAAACAGAAGAGCAGGTTCCCGGTAAGAGTTTTTTGGGAAGGAATTTTTTTTCAGTGCGGGCTCTTTGGGAGAGGAGGGTTAGGCAGGCATGCATGCCTAGATGTGTTATTATGTTTTGATGTGGTTTATCACATCGCGTTAATCGGCTTCGATAATCTCCTCGAATGTCTCATCCAGAACGTGTGCAATGTTTATCGGGAAAGCCACCATGGTCCTTGTCCCAGCCAGGCTAATGTGTCCGCGCCACTGTGCCGCAAGGGGTGGGGAGACCATTGCTGCACACAGGCAAGCTGCATATGGGCCAGGGCAGAAGCCGCATTGCAGTAGAAGACCCTCCCTTGCTTCCCAGGTCACCCTCAGCAGCGAGATATCGTCCAGGACGAGTTCCTGTGGAAAATGTTGGGACAGTGTTCAGTGTAGGTGCCTCCTGCAGCTGTTGGCTCTCCCCAAGGCACAGAAACCCAGAGGACAGTACAGCCCTGAAACAATCAGTCCCCTTACTCACCATTGTTGGGCACCCGTGGGTTATGTGCGCTCTCTTTGGGATGGGAAAATTATGCTATTGTGTAGACTGTGTGCGTCCTCCTTAAGTGAGGGGGAATCATTACTCTGTCTGGTATAAACAATGCTGCGTCTGTTAAGTGTTGCATTTTGCCTTTACAGACGCAACCTTGAGATCTCAGCCGTCCGTGTTATCACCGGCTGAGAGACTGCAAAGACTCAGGAATAGACTGCAAAAAAGCAAAGAAGACATGCTGCAAGAAGTGATGCAGCAATGTATTAAAGAGAATGAGAAAGCACAGAACCGGAGGGAGAGAGAAAGCAGGATGCGCCAGGAAAGCACTGATAAGCTCTTAAGCATCCTGGAGCGCCAAGCGGATGCTATCCTGGAGCTGGTAGCCATGCAGTAAGAGCAGCAGTACCACAAATGCCACACACCCCCCAGCCTTTGTCCCAAAACTCTTTCCATTGTGCCCCAATGTCACCTCCATCCCACCTCCTTTCCCCAACTTCTGTGTTCTTCATGCAACCCGCTGCCTCCAGCACCAGTATCTTCACCACCCAGCCCTGAAAACCACAACCCTTACCCTCTGCACTCAACCCCCCATCACCATGCAGTATAGCTATCCTGAAGTGCAGCACTCACTGCACAGCATACCAGACAGGACATACGCGAATCTGTGATTGTACCATCCCCCACTCCACCCCCTTGTTTCTTTTCAATAAATGGATTTTTTGGCTTTGAAAACATTCTTTATTATTGCATAAAGTAAAAGACTCCTTTAGCCCAGGAAATAAACAGGCACTGTAAGTCTGCTTGTCTGCTTAGCAAACACTGATTCCTAAAGATTGGAACTACTGCACTTCACTCCGGTGCAGGGCACCAGATATCACTGCTGGTTTTCAGCCTCAAATTGCTCCCTCAAGGTATCCCTAATTCTTGCAGTCCCGTGCTGGGCCCCTGTAATAGCCCTGCTCTCTGGCTGTGCAAATTCAGCCTCCATGTGTTGAACCTCAGAGGTCCATGCCTGAGTGAAGCTTTCACCCTTCCCTTCACAAATATTATGGAGGGCACAGCATGCAGATATAACCGCGGTGATGCTGTTTTCAGCCAAGTCCAGCTTACCATACAGAGATCGCCAGTGGGCCTTTTAAATGGCTAAAGGCACACTCCACAGTCATTCAGCACTGGCTCAGCCTGTAGTTGAACCGTTCCTTGCTGCTTTCAAGGCTCCCTGTGTAGGGTTTCATGAGCCACGGCATTAAAGGGTAAGCGGGATCTCCAAGGATCACAGCAGGCATTTCAACTTCCCCTACTGTGATCTTCCGCTCTGGGGGAAAAAGTCCCAGCCTGCAGTTTCCTGAACAGCCAAGTGTTCCGGAAGATGCATGCGTCATGCACCTTTCCGGGCCAGCCTATGTTAGTCAATGAAATGCCCACGGTGATCCACAAGTGCCTGGAGAACCATAGAGAAATACCTCTTCCGATTAACGTACTCAGATCCTAGGTGGGATGGTGCCAGAATAGGAATGTGAGTCCCATCTATTGCCCCTCCACAGTTAGGGAACCCCATTTGTGCAAAGCCATCCACTATTTCCTGCACGTTACCCAGAGTCACGGTTCTTCTGAGTAGGATGAGACTAATGGACTTGCAAACTTGCATCAACACGATTCCAACGGTCGACTTTCCCACTCCAAACTGATTTGCGACCAACCTAGAGTTGCCAGCTTCCAGATTGCAATAGCCACCTGCTTCTCCACTGGCAGGGCAGCTCTCAATCTCTTGTCCTTGTACCGTAAGGTGGCGGCAAGCTCCTCACACAGTCCCATGAAAGTGGCTTTTCTCATCCGAAAGTTCTGCAGCCACTGCTCGTCATCCCAGACTTCCATGACCATGTGATTCCACCACTCAGTGCTTGCTTCCCGAGCCCAAAAGCGGCGTTCCATAGTGCTGAGCATGTCCATGAATGCCGCAAGCAATTTCGTGTCGTACGCGTTACGCGGCTTGATAGCATCATCGGACTCCTCACTCTCACTGTCACTTTGGATCTTAAGGAATAGTTCGACAGCCAAACGTGACGTGCTGGCGAGATAAGTCAGCATACGCCTCAGCAGTTCGGGCTCCATTTCCCGCAGACAGATCACGCTGCACAGAAACCGTTGAAAGATGGCGCCAAAGGTGGACGGAAACAAAGGGATTTCTGGGATGCGAAGCGATGCATCATGGGGCATTGGGACAGGACCCAGAATGCCCCGTACCTACGCCCCCTTCCCACAACCCACGCCGCCAGAATGGGAAGAGGTGCTCTGTGGGATAGCTGCCCATAATGCACCGCTCCGAATAGCGCTGCAGTTGCCGCAAATGTGGCCACGACAGTGCACTGGGCAGCTGTCAGTGTGGACAGACTGCAGCACTTTCCCTACTCAGCTGCACAAAGTCAGGTTTAACTCATGGCGCTGTACATCTGCAAGTGTAGCCAAGGCCTATGTCTTCACTGAAAAAGCTGCAGCTGCACCACTGTAGCGCTTCAGTGTAGACACTCACTTCAGCAACAGGAGTGGCTCTTCTATCACTAGTTAATCCACCTCCCTGAGAGGTGGGTAGCTAGGTCAACAGAAGAATTATTCCCTCAACCTAGTGCTGTCTACACAGGGTGCTAGGTTGGCTTAATTATCTACTCAAGAGCATGGACTCTTCATACCCATGAGCAATGTAGTTGGGTCAACCTAACTTTTTAGTGTAGACTTGACCTTAGACAAATACTGAATGCTTTGAAAATCACACTCTTTGGCTGTGGATAGCTACGTTGGTCAGAGGTGTGATCCCTTAATACATAAGAATGGCCATACTGGGTCAGACCAATGGTCCATCTAGCCCAGTATCCTGTCTTCCAAGAGTGGCCAATGCCAGGTGCCCCCGAGGGAATGAACAGAACACATAATCATCAAATGATTCATCCCCTGTTGTCCATTCCCAGCTGTTGGCAAACAAAGTCTAGGGACACCATTCCTGATCATCTTGGTTAATAGCCATTGATGGACCTATCATTCATGAACAATATCTAGTTCTTTTTTTAACCCTGTTATATTCTTGGCCTTTACAGTTCCATGGGTTGACTGGAGTTCCACAGGAATTGCATAGAGGCGATGGTAGAAGTCCTTAAGGTAGATGCAGCTATGCAACCAAAGCTGTGATTTTGCTGGTGTACCTTGTTTTGTTTGTGGTGGATGGTTTTACTATCCCAGTACAAAGCACAACCACACTAGGAGTACTTTGCCTGTGCATTATACCAGTATACTTACACCGGTTAAGGTATCCTCATGTAGACATAGCCTCATTCTAAATTTCCTTTCCCTATTTTGTTAAATTACTATCCAGATATTAGATTTTATCCTAAACACTCCTCTTCCTGAACATCAATATAGAAAAGGTACACAGCAATTTCACTGAGTTCTGCTTTTTAAAAACAAAACAAAAGGAATGTTTACCTAGTGTGACAGCTGTTCTTTTAGTCTCAGCCAAACAAAAATGACATGAAAGTAGGAACATTTGTCCCTGAGACTACTAATTATGTGGTATACATAAACTTTTATAAAAATGCCTTTAAAGTTACCAGAATATATCCTAAATATATAACTCCTGCACAAATGACCCTTTATTAATTTAGCTGTTAGCTATATTTTTCACACCCAAAACAGGACCAGCTATTTTTCCATATTTATAATTAGATCTAATGCACGCAATATCCATGTAAACAGTCAGACAAATCTGTAAACCTGAAGAGTTCAAAGATAGTATTGTATCTGTCTGTTTTCCACACTGCAAGCAGGTATCTTTTCAGTAAACCAGAAATACACAAAGCAGCTAAAGAAACATTGCACACACACAGGACTGTTAGTACATATATAATTCAACTGTACACCTAAAGGTCACATGGTGTTTGCAATCGTGATGTTAAGGAGCAAATAAAAAGTTGCTTAGCTTCAAATTCCAAGACAGATCAGAAAGCAAGTTCCAGTCAAGGCATTTCACTAAAAACACTTCTCCCAAAGATCTAAGGTAATATCTTGAACAAACCAAATAATCTGTCATGTTTTCTTTTCCTTTCTTCAGTGAATGACTCTGTGTATATGCTAACAAAATATTCGTCAAATACATTGGGCTGCAACCATAAAGAGACTTATCCTGCAAACCCACAAGGACTTTCCAAGGGACTAAGAGTTGTCTTTAAGTGTATTAAAGATAAACTATAAAAACATAAAATCAATATCCAAGTTGTTAAGTATGTGCTTTATAGTGTGTTAATCCAATAACTAAATGCTTTATTACATTAAAGGATGCACGTGGGGACTCAGCTGAAGTCCATATGAACTGCTGTGTTCCTATCAGCTAAACATGTTTGGGAACAGGCAAAAGATAATAGTTGGTTGTAACTAATGTTATAGCTTGCATCAGTATGTACTTAGTAAATTTGGAGACAGAGTGGGGAAACTGTTTCTGAAAGCTAGTGAAACTGCATTATTGATCTTAGAATTTTTCTAAGTTCTTAACAAATATTGGTGATTGTGTGGAAACTAGATTTTGAATTCAAATATTCTCTGATAGTAGTCCCTTAAAATAAATTACGATATTTACATTAACATTCCTGCTCATAAACCCACTTGCTAGAATATTCTCTTGACATGACTATGAACAGGGGGCAACCAGTGTAGAAATAAATTCAGTATTTTATTTAAGTGAATGTTCTCAGATATATTTTGAATTGTTCTCTCATTGCCTTCTGTGAGGCCCAGAACATAGTAACACATGTTTTTCCTCCCTCTCTCTCTCTCTCTCTCTCTGGGTTTATCTATATGAACACTTAGTTTGTGGCAGGATGGGATGTAAATCTACCTCACACTAACCTGCCATGCACTATGTGTGGACCTTGCTGCCGTGCACTATAAGTTCACTAGTGCTAGGGTTGGCAAATTTTCTAATTGCAGAAAACCGAACACCCTTGCCCTGCCCCCTCCTGCCCCTTTTCTGAGGCCCCACTTCCCTCCGTTGCTCGCTCTCCCCCACTATTGCTCGCTCACTCATTTTCACTAGGCTGGGGCAGAGGGTTGCGGTGAGGCAGAGGGAGCTGGTTCTAACCCCTTGCCAATGATGAGTGGCTATTACAGACTACAGTCTGCCCCAGTGAGCGGTGGCTAGATGACTGGCAGTAGCTACTGAGGCAAGGGGGGCTTAGAGGGTTGGGGGTTCCCCTAGGAGGGGAGACCTAGAGTGTGGGGGTACTGCTGGGGCAGAACCCCGAGGTGAAGAGTAGCAGGGTCTGGGAGGGACATGAGATCTAAGGCAGGCAAGACACCGGCCAGAAGGTAGCACTCCACACACTGGAAAGAGCTAATTCCCAAGACGACCAGCAGGAGGCGCCGCACCAGTGAGTCTTTGCTCTGCTACAGTCCCTTTTCGACTGGGTGTTCTGGCTGAAAACCAGACACCTGGCAATCCTACTTTGAGCGATGCTTCTTTTAAACTGACATAGATCAAAGTGCACTAGGGAACTTTTAATGAATGGCAGCAGGCTCCACATGGATACTTAGGGCTTGTTTACACTTAGCTGCAACAGTGCAGTTGCAATGCTGTAACCTCTCCAACCTGGAGACTTTCACAAATAACCAACCCTCCACACAAATGGAATTTACTAAAATAAGACAGGAGATCTACATTACACACTTCACTTCTCTACAAAAGAAAAAGGTCCGTAAACAGTCTAAAAAACTACCTGCCACTTGGGGCCACAACAGGGGTACCCCTAACTCACCCAGCAATATCGTCAATTAATCCAGTTACACACTCAACACAGCAGAAGAGTCTGTCCTATCTTGGGGACTCTCTTTTTTCCCCAGCACCCCCACGAACATGATACAGCTCTGCGGTGATCTAGAAGCCTACTTTCGCCGCCTCCGACTCCAAGAATACTTTCAGGATAAAACTGAACAGCGCACTGATACACAGATACCCTCCCACCAACAACACAGGAAGAAGAACTCCACATGGACTCCTCCTGAGGGTCGAAATGACAGTCTGGACCTATACATAGAATGCTTCCGCCGACGTGCACAGGCAGAAATTGTGGAAAAACAACATCGCTTGCCTCATAACCTAAGTCATGCAGAACGCAATGCCATCCACAGCCTCAGAAACCACCCTGACATTATCATCAAAGAGGCTGATAAAGGAGGTGCTGTTGTCATCATGAACAGGTCTGACTACAGAAGGAGGCTGCCAGACAACTCTCCAATACCAAATTCTACAGGCCACTTTCCTCAGATCCCACTGAGGAATACACTAAGAAACTGCACCATCTGCTCAGGACACTCCCTACACTAACACAGGAACAAATCAACATACCCTTAGAGCCCCGACCGGGGTTATTCTATCTACTACCTAAGATCCACAAACCTGGAAATCCTGGATGCCCCATCATCTCGGGCATTGGCACTCTCACTGAAGGACTGTCTGGATATGTGGACTCCCTACTCAGACCCTACGCCACCAGCACTCCCAGCTATCTCCGTGACACCACAGATTTCCTGAGAAAACTACAATGCATTGGTGACCTCCCAGAAAACACCATCCTAGCCATCATGGATGTAGAGACTCTCTACACAAACATCCCACACACAGATGGAATACAAGCTGTCAGGAACAGTATCCCTGATGATGACACAGCACAACTTATTGCTGAGCTCTGTGACTTTATCCTCATGCACAGTTATTTCAAATTTGGTGACAATATATACCTCCAGACCAGTGGCACCGCTATGGGCACCAGCATGGCCCCACAATATGGCAACATTTTTATGGCTGACCTGGAACAATGCTTCCTCAGCTCTCATCCACTCATGCCCCTTCTCTACCTATGCTATATTGATGACATCTTCATCGTATGGACCCATGGGAAGGAGACCCTGGAAGAATTCCACCATGATTTCAACAGCTTCCACCCCACCATCAACCTCAGCCTGGACCAATCTACACGGGAGGTCCACTTCCTAGACACCACCGTACAAATAAGCGATGGCTACATTAACACCACCCTATGCCGAAAACCCACCGACCGCTACGCCTACCTTCATGCCTCCAGTTTCCACCCCGGTCACACCACACGATCCATCGTCTACAGCCAAGCACTGAGGTACAATCGCATCTGCTCCAACCCCTCAGACAGAGACCAACACCTACAAGATCTTCACCAAGCATTCTCAAAACTACGATACCCACACAAGGAAATAAAGAAACAAATCAACAGAGCCAGATGTGTACCCAGAAGCCTCCTGCTACAAGACAGGCCCAAAAAAGAAACCAACAGAACTCCACTGGCCATCACCTACAGTCCTCAGCTTAAACCTCTCCAACGCATCATCAGTGATCTACAACCCATCCTGGACAATGATCCCTCACTTTCACAGACCTTGGGAGGCAGGCCAGTCCTCGCCCACAGACAACTTGTCAACCTTAAGCATATTTTCACCAGCAACCATGCACCGCACCATAACAACTCTAACTCAGGAACCAACCCATGCAACAAACCTCGATGCCAACTCTGACCACATATCTACACCAGCAACACCATCACAGGACCTAACCAGATTAGCTACAACATCACCAGCTCATTCACCTGCACGTCCACCCATGTTATATATGCCAGCATATGCCAGCAATGCCCCTCTGCTATGTACATTGGCCAAACTGGACAGTCACTACGCAAGAGGATAAATGGACACAAGTCAGATATCAGGAATGGCAATATCCAAAAACCTGTAGGAGAACACTTCAACCTCCCTGGTCGCACAATAGCAGATGTAAAGGTAGCCATCTTACAGCAAAAAAACTTCAGGACCAGACTCCAAAGAGAAACTGCTGAGCTCCAGTTCATTTGCCAATTTGACACCATCAGATCAGGATTAAACAAAGACAGTGAATGGCTATCCAACTACAGAAGCAGTTTCTCCTCCCTTGGTGTTCACACCTCAACTGCTAGCAGAGCACCTCACCCTCCCTGATTCAACTAACCTTGTTATCTCCATACTGATTTATACCTGCCTCTGGAGATTTCCATTACTTGCATCTGAAGAAGTGAGGTTCTTACCCACGAAAGCTTATTCTCCCAATACTTCTGTTAGTCTTAAAGGTGCCACAGGACCCTCTGTTACTTAATGCTGTAACTGTAGCACTTCAGTGAAGATGCTAACTATGCTGATGGGAGGGGTTCTCCCATCAGCATAGGTACTCCAACTCCCTAGGAGGCAATAGCTAGGTTGACAGAAGAATTCTCCCGTTAATCTAATACTCTTTACACAAGAGGTTAGTTTAGTTTAACTGAGTTGTTCAGGGGGGTGGATGTTTTACACCTTTAAGTGACCTAGTTATACTGACCTAATTTCCAGCAGGCCAGGCTTAGTGTACAGCATGCAGTGCAGAGAAGATTTACATGCCAGGCTGCCACGAACTAGGTGTTCATATAGACACACCCTCACTTTCTGTCTCCTGTGTTCTCCTGGAAAATGTTCAAACACTGAAGAAGTGGTTGGTGCTCACTGCGGTAAAAGCTTTATGCCAAGGTACATTTTTTTTCCCCACCTAAATCCCCTCTCCATTGCTCCTGAAGATTGATCACTCCAGAAAGAATCTCTCTGTTGCTGCCTTCGGACAAAGGCAGCATCTTCCATCACAGAAAGGAAACTGAGCACTGTTTGGAAAACTGCTGCCATTTAAAATCAATCACCAAGAGATGGCAAAGGCAGGTATTCTGTGTCTGTGGGAATTGCTGCAGAGTGCAGTTCTTGCTAAATTATATATCAGCATCTACGATTTTATTTTAAAAACTCAAGGTCAAATGTGAGCTGTTTCCATTTGCAGAAGCAGAGAATTGTGGCCTTTTGTTTCTGGCCTTTGTAGTTACACAGAAAATCCTACAAACATGAAGTGAGTGTACATCAGTGAATGTAGTGCTGCACAGCCAGAAACAATAGCTCTGAGAGATGTGAGCTGCCCCATTTAATTCAATGTGTATGTTAGCTCTAAAAGGTGACAACATTGTTGAATATTTCATTGCCTATCATGGTAGCTGGATTGTTCTGCTAATGTATTTATTCCACAATCTCCAAATGCCTTTCCCTATCTTGCTGCCAAAACCTCCAGTTTTCCCTTTGAAAACTTTTACAATGCAGTTATGTATTATTGGTTCAAATATCTATGCCATTTTAATCTTGTAAATGGAAAGGCCAAGTAAAATTAATTGAATTTAATATCAAAATAAATGACAATATATTAATGTGTTACCCATAACAAAAATGAGTTATCCACTTCTAATATTTAAATCGTTAATGACCTCAGGTCTTGAATTTATCTGGAGCTGCTGTAGAATTTTCTTTCTGCTGCAGGAGCTTTGTCACAAAATCTTTGGCCAACTTGCCAAGGAGTATAAAGGGGCCTTAGGTGTAAAATACCTTCTCTCCAAACTTAAACATCAGCTCTGTAATATTTTAAGACCCCCACAGCTTAGATACATGTCCAGAACTCAAAGCAATAGCCAAATGCAATAGTGACATCCATTTTGCAATGTTTTCACCTTTTATTCTTCTTCCTATCCTTACTCTCTTTTTGTCTAGAGGGAGAGGGCAGGGGGGATGTCATGTAATCATTGTATGTCAGAGGGAGAGGAAAAAGAAGCAGATGTCTTTTTTGCTATGAAAAATATGGAGTTATTTGATTACTGACTGAAAGCTCATAACTGTTGTGCCAGGAGGCATGAAACTCATCATGTCAAAAGAACAGCACCTTCATTGTAGTCACTAAATATTTCAGTGGCAATGTTCTGTAAAGGTTTGACTGCTTAGATTGAGCTCTGCTCCCAGACCTCTTCCTTTTTATTGATTACATTGACACTTTTAACATCCCAGCCTCATAAATAGTCACAATAGAATGCACATTCAACATACTTGCATTGAATTGCATTATATTTCTGCACATACAAATCAGCTAAGTCTTTAGCCAAATGGGGTCATAGAGCTTTCTCATCATGTGGCTTGATAACTCAAGACAATAGTTATTTTTCCAACCTCCCTGGCCTTTTTGGATTCTTTATGTGACCACCTGAAGCTGATGTCCTCACATGCCTCAAATTAAAAAAAAAAAAAATCATGCACCATGTGGGGAAAAAAATATGCAATACACCCGTGTGCTCAGAACTCTCTCTGCTTTGTAAGCTAAAACTATTATACCAAAGGTGATCAGAACATTTTTGACAAACTGAAGTTTATGGCTATTAAAAATTGGGAACTTTGGATATTTTGTCAAAGCAGAAACATTTCACAGATGTATAGGTTTCAACAAAATTTTTGGCATGACATTTTTGGGAGTGAAATTCTGATACTGTTTAGCCTGGTGGTGAGGGCACTTTGTGGGGATGTGGGAGAGCCACTTTCAAGTCCCTGCTATTCCTGAATCAGAGTGATCTGGGAGGAAAATGTCTGCTCTGAGTGCAGAGGCGATGCGTGGGTGAGCAGGTGTGGTCATGCACCCCTCTCCCCCAGATGCTTTTAGTTCTACCTTTCCAACCCTGACAGGTGGCCACTGAGGTGAGTCAGGGGGGTAGATCTCCCTCCCCAAGCAGCTGGCCAGCCTGACCAAGCCCCACTATGGGCCATGCCCTCCCCCAATGTTCCCTCACAACCCTCTGGGGGGGGGGTATGCCCCACAGTTTGAAAACCTCTGTGGGGCAGTCACATCCACCCTGGCTTTTGAACAGTTATATGTTGACTCTGTCTGACTCACACAGAGCAGGTACTTGAACATGGCTCTCCCACATGATAGACTATTGTCTTAACCATTAACACACACACCTACCCCCTAGCAGCTAAAGGCTCAGTTTTTGGTCCCAAAACAGACATCTTGACACAATTCCATTTTTGTGAAAACATTTGAAAGGATTTTGGTTTTGTTTCAGTGCCAAACAAAAATGAATTTTGAAACCTCAAAAGTTGCTGCACAACAGAATTGTTATCCACCAGACAGCTTGACATTTTACAGTGCTACACATAGCCAAAGGAAATCTGTAGTATATTTGAGGAAACAGATTACCAGGTTTCAGCAAAAAGCTTTCATTTAATTGTTACATCTATCACTTATTGGTGAGACCAGATTAAATGTCTTACTCAATTGTATGTCTTCACTACCCGCCGTATCGGCGGGTAGCAATAGATTTATCCGGGATCAATGAGATGCGATTTATCGATTGCCCGAACCTGCTCTCCGTCAACTCCGGAACTCCACCAGAGCGAGCGGCGGTAGCGCAGTCGACGGGGGAGCTGCGGCCGTCGATCCCACGCCGTCTGGACCCCAGGTAATGCGATCCAAGATACTTCGACTTCAGCTACACTATTCGCATAGCTGAAGTTGCGTATCTTGGATCTATTCCTCCCCCCAGTGTAGACCAGCCCAAAGAACTCCAATACTCGTGACTCATTCCAGCTATGCTTCTTACTGTTAGTTATCTGCAAGACCACAAGATGGCACTGTGCCACAGGGGACATAGTCAAATCCTGATAAGTTAGGGCACTAAAAACTTGACTGAGTAGAAGAACAGGAGTACTTGTGGCACCTTAGAGACTAACAAATTTATTAGAGCATAAGCTTTCGTGGACTACAGCCCACTTCTTCGGATGCATATAGAATGGAACATATATTGAGGAGATATATATACACACATACAGAGAGCATAAACAGGTGGGAGTTGTCTTACCAACTCTGAGAGGCCAATTAATTAAAGTTTTTTTTCTCTTAATTAATTGGCCTCTCAGAGTTGGTG
>NC_048303.1:49611023-49629212 GCF_013100865.1 Trachemys scripta elegans | reverse complement strand
TACAGAGAGCATAAACAGGTGGGAGTTGTCTCACCAACTCTGAGAGGCCAATTAATTAAGAGAAAAAAAACTTTAATTAATTGGCCTCTCAGAGTTGGTAAGACAACTCCCACCTGTTTATGCTCTCTGTATGTGTGTATATATATCTCCTCAATATATGTTCCATTCTATATGCATCCGAAGAAGTGGGCTGTAGTCCACGAAAGCTTATGCTCTAATAAATTTGTTAGTCTCTAAGGTGCCACAAGTACTCCTGTTCTTCTTTTTGCGGATACAGACTAACACGGCTGTTACTCTGAAACTTGACTGAGTAGAATACTGTCCTCCAGTCACTGCCATGTGATCTCTGCTAACCCAGTGTAGATTATTCCCTCTTGAAGCTGACAAGAAATATTCTTTCTTGGGTGGTGAGGCTTTCATCCTTTTTAAGAGCTGGTCCTGATGACTTATGATGCATGTACTTTGGCACACTGTGAGGTACATAAATGTCACCAAGTGCCAGGTTGGAAAACATATATGCCACTTTTTTCCTGATCTCAGACTGCTACTGCCTAGTTCAAAAGCAGGTTAACTTGGGATCAGAAAAGGAAGATGGCTGCACCCTGGAAAGGGAACTGGGACCCACAAGCCAGAGCAATGACTAAAAATACTGGAGGAAAGTAAATGATGTGAATACTTCTGTGAGGATCAGAATGGTGTGTGGCGGATGCAATGCAGCCTGATAATGAGGCAAGGGGGAAGACGCTGGAGCCTGAGTGATGGAGACTCGTGAATTCACATAATGTTAAGGAGGAGAGTTCAATGCAGTCTGATTTGTGGAGTCTCATGGTGGAGGACTGAGGAGAAATGATTAAGATCAGTGATGATTTTTGTGTGACTAGAAGGTCAGTTAGGGCTAGAGCCTGACTCTGCTCACAGAGGAAGTAGAACTTTTTAGGAAAACCTCTCAAAGTGCCCAACTCTGTCATCTTTACTCACCTAACCTAAGTGCACTGGTTTCAATGGGACTATTCCAGCTATAAGGTTCTAGTCAAGGCAAGAGCAGCAGAATCAGGCCTAAAATATTTAGGTCTGGCTCTCCTCTTCTCTCATCAAAGTGTATTTGAATGAAATGTGTACAGTCTCTCAAATTATTTTCACTAAGAAACTCTTAGCACATTTTTTGAGCTACATCTCACCATGCTTCTGTGTGATACGTATTTTCATTGACTATGAGTCGGCAATGTGACGTGGCCGTGAAAAAAGCTAATGCCGTCTTGGGATGCATTAGGCGAGGTATTTCTAGTAGGGATAAGGAGGTGCTGGTTCCGTTATACAAGGCACTGGTGAGACCTCATTTGGAGTACTGTGTGCAGTTCTGGTCTCCCATGTTTAAAAAGGATGAAATCAAACTGGAACGGATACAGAGAAGGGCCACTAGGATGATCCGTGGAATGGAAAATCTGTCGTATGAAAGGAGACTCAAGGAGCTCGGTTTGTTTACCTTAACCAAAAGAAGGCTGAGGGGGGATATGATTGCTCTCTTTAAATATATCAGAGGGATAAATACCAGGGAAGGAGAGGAATTATTTCAGCTCAGTACTAATGTAGACACGAGAACAAATGGATATAAACTGGCCGTCGGGAAGTTTAGGCTTGAAATTAGACGAAGGTTTCTAACCATCAGAGGGGTGAAGTTTTGGAACAGCCTTCCGAGGGAAACAGTGGGGGCGAAAGACCTCTCTGGCTTTAAGATTAAGCTTGATAAGTTTATGGAGGGGATGGTTTGATGGGATAAAGTGATTTTAGTCAATAGGTCAATAACGTGTCATCGCTGGTAATTAGCAACAATGGTTAATGATGGGATATTAAAAGTTACTACAGAGAATTTTTTCCAGAGGGTCTGGCTAGAGAATCTTGCCCGCATGCTCGGGGTTCAGTTGATCACCATATTTGGGGTCAGGAAGGAATTTTCCTCCAGGGTAGATTGGCAGAGGCCCTGGAGGTTTTTCGCCTTCCTCCGCAGCATGGGACAGGGGTCGCTTGCTGGAGGATTCTCAGCGATTTGAAGTCTTTCAATCATGATTTAGGGACTTCAACAGCTGAGTCAAGGGAGAGAATTCTTCCAGGAGTGGGTGGGTCAGCTTTTGTGGCCCGGATCATGCAGGAGGTCAGACTAGATGATCATAATGGTCCCTTCTGACCTTAGAGTCTATGAGTCTATGTCTCTGGCATTTTTCTTAGTTAATGAGCAGCTGTTAGAGCAGATCCATAACTTACTATAAGGCATCTGTATCAACGTAATGTTTCAGATGTATCGTGTTCACACAAGTCACTCTTAACGGATACGACATTGCCCCTAATTGACTTATACCTACAGAAGACTCCTTTCTGTCTAACTTTACTGCCATTGATTAGGATGTCTTCATTGATTATCTTTATGGATAAAGGGCAATGCCCAAGTTCTCTGTGTTTCCTTATGTGCAATTTAAGTGGGGAGAGTGGATAATTTCCTCATAAGCATACTTTTCCTTCCTTCCTCCCAAGACAACCAGATCTTTCTCCTCTACTCAGTCTCCTCTCACCCTCCTCCTTTCCCCCGGGTCAACCATTATAATAGTAATAATAATTAATATGTTTTCACCATAGAACTTAGAAGCCTTAGTTCAGGACCCCACTGTACAAACGCAGAACAAAAAGATGATCCCTTCCCCAAAGAACTCTGGCCACAACATGCCTCCTAACTCTTATGTTACCTTTAATAAGAATACACAAAATACCCCAAATCAGGGTGGGATTGGGCCGCATTACCTTGTGTGAACCTTATCTCAGATTTCAGAAAAGATCCTGAAGTTCAGTTGCCACTGCTCAGACAGACTTTCCATTACCCCCAGGAATTTTCTCAGAAGTCTCCTTCCCCACAAGTCTCCAGGGCACCCAACTTACCTCAAATGTCATCAAAGACCTCTTTGGTGACAGTAGGATCACATGAGACACAAGGTGGGGTAATATCTTTTATTGAGAGAGACAAACTAACCAACAGAAGTTGATCCAATAAAAGATATTACCTCACCCACGTGTCTCCAATATCCTGTGACTGACACACCTACAACTACACTGCAGGGAACCTAAGGTCAGACATACCCAACAACTCCATAATTATTTGGCATGGTAGCCTTGTGTGGCAGTGAGCTGCATTAGGAGCACTCAGACTAAAGGTGAATTGCTGCAAAACCAACAATATTGGTAATATTGAATTTCTTACATAGATTCAGAAAACGGTACAAGTCTGTATCCTCTTCCCTCAGGCCAGGTCTCTGGGACAAATTTATATCAGTATAACTATGTCGCTCTGGGGTGTGAAAAATCCACACACCTGAGTAACATAGTTATACTGACCTAAACCCCAGTAGACAGCGCTCTGTCGACGGGACGCACTACTGCCCATCGCAAGTGGATTAACTACGCCAACGGGAGAAGCTCTTCCATTGGCGTAGTAGCGTCTTCACTAAAGCACGACAGTGGCATAACTACGCTGGTGCAGCGCTGTATGTGAAGACAAGCATTTAATCTCTCCCAATCCCACCTTCATCAGTTCTTTCCTTCTCTTTCTATCTGAGCAGCTTTTCAGCATATTATTGTGATGTAGCCCTGGCAAACATCCAGAGAATGACTCACCACTCTACTTCCCTATAATGGCAGGTTGCTTTAGAAACACACCAAAAAATCTGGCTTAAAAATTTTGGGAGAACAGGTTTGCCCATGACCTTTACAAAACCTGGTTGTCACTTATTCCCTCTGTGGCCTTGGGCTACTCATTTAAATGTAGCCCCAGTCCTCAATTTTTCCTGAGCACAATGGAATAGGGAAGCCAGTTGTGGCTTCCTGATTTTAGGGCTGGTCAAGGGCAAATGTGACCCCAACAGAGTTTAGATCAGTCTGAGAGCTACTTTAAAACTTATGTCTGACTAGTTACAATTTCAAAGGACCAGCTGAGCTAGAAAGCAGATGGATATACTCAGCCCCTTGATGTTTCTTATATTAGGAGTTCAGAGGGGTAGGTGTAATGTATACCAGCTGGTGACAACCCAGGATGAGGAAATCCAGCTGCTTTCTAGCTCCTCTACATGACCAGAGTGGTGCAAATTTCCTGACCAGGGTTCAGAACTGAGCTTCCTGTCTCTCTCTTCCATTTGCAAAACACCGGTATAGCAATACTTATCTCCCAGGGCTGTTGCAAAGATTAGTTAATGT
Source organism: Trachemys scripta elegans (assembly GCF_013100865.1). Lineage (NCBI taxonomy): Eukaryota > Metazoa > Chordata > Testudines > Emydidae > Trachemys > Trachemys scripta. The sequence goes on along the minus strand of NC_048303.1, from coordinate 49,624,979 downwards.
TGCTAAAGTGCTTTAAAAATTTAATGTGCTATATAAATGCTAACTATTGTTGCTTTCCAACCTCTCTCTAGTGTTTCTGCTGAAATCACAATTGCAGAAGAAATGTTGACCCTCAGAAAATGTTTGGGTCAAGTAATAGGAAGAAGTGCCTGTCAGTTCATTCTTTTTCTAGACTAGTTCACCTATGCCTATTAGCACTTAGCAATAAAAACTAATTCCGGGCTAGAAGTGAGCAAGTTATCAGTGAAAGCAAAAGAGGAGGATTTTTTTCATAATTAAGTTTTTGGTCCAGTTTTTTTTATTTCCCCCCTTAAATGATTTTTTTAGTAAAATTATATTTAATATGGGTGGCAACTGGACAATTTACAGATATATGAAGTCTTTCACTAATTTGGGGCCGGATTTTGATGCTCTTATTAACTGAAAAACATCTTACTCCGTAAGTAGTGCCAATAACTCCAGGGTGACTATTTATTGAGTCAGGTGCTACACAATATGAGGAAGGGCTGCAGAATCTAGTGCACATTAATTCTTTGGTAACAAATAAAGCTCGAGTGAAACTTATTATGCCCGATGTTACTCATCTATCTGAATTGGTGGTCTCAATTATGTTTCTAATGGGGACAACCCCTCCCATGTCACCAGACTTTAATTGGAAAAGACAAATGTTGCATGTGCATAGAGATAAAAATGTCCTCCTACATTTAGCTGGCTCTCCAAAAGAGGGCTGATGCAATCTGAAGGAACCTTATGGGGAAACTTACATTGAGGTCGCTCATGCAGTAGCTGGTCTGCGGAGAGTGTTTCAGTTTCCAGTGCTGCCAGTCTTGTACCTTTCACCAGTGCTAAATTAACTCATTTGAAAGAAAGAAATACAATTTTACAGATGGTTAACCTGATCATAATGTTGACTATTTCTGTACCTTAGGAGTATTTTGGAAAAAAATAAAAATAAAAAAGACGTGTTCTTTCATTTGGAAAAGTAGCTGTTCTGTGAAGAGTAACGTGGCTGTCCTGGAAAGACCTGTCAACTCTGTTTCTGAGTACAGGTATAGCTACACTTGCAGCTGTACAGCGCTGTGAGTTAAACCTGTCTTCATACAGCTGAGTAGGGAAAGCGCTGCAGTCTGTCCACACTGACAGCTGCCAGTGCACTGTCATGGCCACATTTGCGGCACTTGCAGCAGCATTGGGAGCAGTGCATTATGGGCAGCTATCCCACAGCTATCCCACAGAGCACCTCTTCCCATTCTGGCACCATGGGTTGTGGGAAGGGGGCGGGGTATTCTGGGTCCTGTCCCAACGCCCCGAGATGCATCGCTTTGCATCCCAGCAATACCTGTGTTTCCGTCCACATTTGGCACCATCTTTCAACGGTTTCTGTGCAGCGCGATCTGTGTTCCGTTTCGGTCTGCGGGAAATGGAGCCTGAACTGCTGAGGAGTATGCTGACGAGTCTCACCAGCACATCACGTTTGGCAGTCGAGCTATTCCTTAAAATCCAAAGTGACAGTGAGGAGTCCGACAATGATAGCGAGTCGCGCAACGCATACAACACGAAATTGCTTGTGGCATTCACGGACATGCTCAGCACCGTGGAATGCCGATTTTGGGCTTGGGAAAGAAGCACTGAGTGGTGGAAGGGAAGGGTGAAAGATTCAGTCAGGCATAGACCTCTGATGTTCAACACCTGGAGGCTGAATTTGCACAGCCAGAGAGCAGGGTTATTAGAGGGGCCCAGCACGGAGCTGCAAGGATTAGGGATGTCTTGAGGGAGCAATTTGAGGCTGAAAACCAGCAGTAATGTCTGGTGCCCTGCACGGGAGTGAAGTGCAGTGGTTACAATGTCAGTAGGAATCTGTGTTTGCTCAGCTGATTTGCAGTGCCTGTTTCTTTCCTGGGCTAAGGTATCTTAAGGTATCTTTTACTTTATGCAATAATAAAGAATGTTTTCAAAGCCAAAAAATCCATTTATTGAAAACAAAAAAAAATATTTATTGAAAAGAAACACAACTGTTTGGGAATCAGAAAGGGCAAGGGGGTGGAGTGGGGAACAGTACAATCACAGATTCGCATATGTCCTGTCTGATGTGCTGTGCACTGAGTGCTGCACTTCAGGATAGCTATCCTGCATGGTGATGGGGGTTAAGTGCAGAGGGTAAGGGTCGTGGTTTTCAGGGCTGGGTGGTGAAGATACAGGTGTTGGAGGCAGCGGGTGGCGTGAAGAACACGGAAGTTGGGGAAAGTGGGTTGGAGGTGACAGTGGGGCACAACGGAAAGAGTTTTGGGACAAAGGCTGTAGGTGCGGGGTGGCGTTTGCGGTACTGCTCCTCTTTCTGCATGGCTACCAGCTCCTGGATAGTGTCTGCTTGGCGCTCCAGGCTCCTTATGAGCTTATCAGTGCTTTGCTGCCGGTGCGCTGCATTTTCCTGGTGGATCCTCTCTCTCCCTCCAGTTCTGTGCTTTCTCATTCTCTTTAATACATTGCCGCATCACTTCTTGCAGCATGTCTTCTTTGCTTTTTCGCGGTCTATTCCTGAGTCTTTGCAGTCTCTCATCCAGTGATAAAATGGACGGCTGAGATCTCAAGGTTGCATCTGTAAAGGCAAAATGCAACACTTATCAGAGGCAGCATTGTTTATACCAGACAGAGTAATGATTGCCCCTCACTTAAGGAGGGCGCACACAGTCTACACAATAGCATAATTTTCCCATCCCAAAGAGAGCGCACATAACCCACGGGTGCCCCAAAATGGTGAGTAAGAGGGACTGATTGTTTCAGGGCTGTATGGTCCTCTGGGTTTCTGTGCCTTGGGGAAAGCCAACAGCTGCAGGGGCACCTACACTGAACACTGTCCCAACATTTTCCACAGGAGTTTATCCTGGAAGATATCTCGCTGCTGAGGGTGACCTGGGAAGCAAGGGACGGTCTTCTACTGCAATGCAGCTTCCGCCCTGGCCCATACACTGCTTGCCTGTGTGCAGCAATGGTCCCCCCACCCCTCGCGGCACAGTGGCGCGGACACGTTAGCCTGACTGGGACAAGGACCATGGTGGCTCTCCCAATAAACCTGTGCAAGCGCATTGCCCACGTTCTGGATGAGACTTTCGAAGAGATTACCGAGGCCGATTACACTGGTCTACAATTTTTGAGAAGTCGTCGGCTTCAGAGATAAAATGTGCTATTTATTATGTATTTTGATGTGCTGAATTCAAATATGACAATTAAAACAACTGATTGGCTACTCTTTCTAAAATATTTAAGTTTTTACATTTTATATCTATGTATATTGTGTAGATAGTAGAGTTTTAATCATAAATTGTAAACGTAGGTCTTTTCATGTGTTTATGGTTGCTTTACATGATATTTCACCTGTCCTGTTTATGTAACACTTTAAAAATCAGCAATAATAATTTTTAAATAAATAAAATTTATTATGAAACAAAAGGCAAAAAACTATTATGTACATAGTTTAGTCCTATTCAGTGTCTACTCGGCGCTTCTTGGCTTGTCTCTTGTATTCATTAAATGGAGCATCTCTTGTTACTGTCCAGCAATAGTCTGCAAGCATTGATGGGCTCCATTTGCCCTGATAGCATTTCTCCATTGTTGCAATGTCCTGGTGAAATCGCTCGCCGTGCTCGTTGCTCACTGCTCCGCAGTTTGGTGGAAAAAAATCTAGATGAGAGTGCAAAAAATGTATCTTTAGTGACATGTTGCAACCAAGGCTTTTGTATGCCTTGAGGAGGTTTTCCACCAACAACCTGTAGTTGTCTGCCTTGTTGTTTCCGAGAAAATTTATTGCCACTAACTGGAAGGCTTTCCATGCCGCCTTTTCCTTGCTACGCAGTGCATGGTTATATGCATCATCTCGAAGAAGTTCACGAATCTGAGGACCAACAAAGACACCTTCCTTTATCTTAGCTTCACTTAACCTTGGAAATTTTCCACAGAGGTACTTGAAAGCTGCTTGTGTTTTGTCAATGGTCTTGACAAAGTTCTTCATCAGACCCAGCTTGATGTGTAAGGGTGGTAACAAAATCTTCCTTGATTCAACAAGTGGTGGATGCTGAACACTTTTCCTCCCAGGCTCCAATGACTGTCGGAGTGGCCAATCTTTCTTGATGTAGTGGGAATCCCTTGCACGACTATCCCATTCGCAGAGAAAACAGCAGTACTTTGTGTATGCAGTCTGCAGACCAAGCAAGAGAGCAACAACCTTCAAATCGCCACAAAGCTGCCACTGATGTTGGTCATAGTTTATGCACCTCAAAAGTTGTTTCATGTTGTCATAGGTTTCCTTCATATGGACTTCATGACCAACTGGAATTGATGGCAAAACATTGCCATTATGCAATAAAACAGCTTTAAGACTCGTCTTCAATGAATCAATGAACAGTCTCCACTCACCTGGATCGTGAACGATGTTGAGGGCTGCCATCACACCATCGATGTTGTTGCAGGCTACAAGATCACCTTCCATGAAGAAGAATGGGACAAGATCCTTTTGACGGTCACAGAACATGGAAACCCTAACAACACCTGCCAGGAGATTCCACTGCTGTAGTCTGGAGCCCAACAGCTCTGCCTTACCCTTGGGTAGTTCCAAATCCCTGACAAGGTCATTCAGTTCACCTTGTGTTATGAAGTGTCGTTCAGAGGAGGAGGATGGGAGAAAATGTAGGTCCTGTGACACTGATGGTTCAGGACCAGAAGTTTCATCCTCCTTCCTCTTCCTCTTCTGACTCAAGTGAGAATGCTTCTGGTGCATCAGGAACCAGCAGTCCTTCTCCGTAGGGTACTGGGCGTATAGCTGATGGAATGTTTGGATAATGCACAGTCCACTTTTTCTTCTTTGACACACCTTTCCCAACTGGAGGCACTATGCAGAAGTAACAATTGCTGGTATGATCTGTTGGCTTTCTCCAAATCACTGGCACTGCAAAAGGCATAGATTTCCTTTTCCTGCTCAACCACTGGCGAAGATTTGTTGCACATATGTGTTGCAGCATATGTGTGGGGCCCACCTCTTGTCCTGCTCTCCAATTTTGCAGCCAAAATAAAGGTGCTAGGCTTTCTTAACCATAGTGGTTATACTGTGCTTTTGTGATGCAAAAGTCACTTCACCACAAACATAGCAGAAGTTATCTGCACTGTTCACACAAGTATAAGGCATCTCTGCTCACTTTGGCTAAACAGAAATGTGTCCCTTTGCAAAATCAAACACTGACAAATAAGAAAGCATGACACTGTCTGATTTCTAGAGCTGATATAGGACAATTTGTTCAGCAGAGTGATGTAAGCTTCGTTATGATTGCATCATCCATGACTTCTAGGAATAACATGATGCAATTCATATCATGTATGACACAATACCAGCTTCAGAGTGCATCATTCATTGTTTTGTCTAAAAAGCAAGTACTGTCCAAACCCAGTCATAGATTTATTCATAGAGCCAGTCAAAGATGTATTTTAGTCATTTCTGGTTTAAATTGAGATCCCTTCCCTTTATAACTCACTTATCCTCCGCCATTCCCAAGTCAAGGGTCGTATATACTGACCCAATAGCATATCTTGAAAACTAGAGCCAATCAACAATTTTAAGCATCATTTTCGTTCTCAGTGACCCAGAATTAGTAAAGTTTGACTACATTTATTTCAGAAGCATTTTGGCTGTAGAGCAGTGTTACCGCGATGTGCTAGACCATATTTATGCACTATTCCGCATCTAGGCATGCATGCAGCCCTAACCCTCCTCTCCCAAAGAGCCCGCACTGAAAAAATTCCTTCCCGGGGAAAAAAAAAAAGCCACTTACCGGGAACCTGCTCTTCTGTTTGTCCTCCACTAAGTACCGGCTGTTGTAACTGGCTACCTTCCTCCTGGCTTGAGAAGAGCTCCTGGCTGCCTGCCTCCAGGGATTCCGGGGTGTCTCCCGCCGCAGCACCCTAACTCCCGCTTTCCTCCTCCCCCTGCTCTGAAGTGTCCATGGTGGTTCTTGGAGTGGAGGTGGGTCACCCCCAAGTATCGCGTCCAGCTCTTTGTAGAAATGGCAGGTCGTGGGGGCAGCACCGAAGTGGTGGTTTGCCTCACAGGCTTTGTGGTAGGCAATTTGCAGCTCTTTCACTTTCATCCTGCACTGCAGTGCGTCCCGGTCATGGCCCCTTTCCATCATGGCCCTTGATATCTGCCCGAAGGAATCGTAATTCCTACGGCTGGAGCGCAGCTGGGACTGAACAGCTTCCTCCCCCCAAACACTGATGAGGTCCAGCAACTCGCCATTGCTCCATGCGGAGGCTCGTTTGGCGCGTGGAGGCATGGTCACCTGGAAAGATTCACTGATAGCACTCCACACCTGGCTGAGCAAACAGGAAGGGGATTTTTAAAATTCCCAGGGAATATAAAGGGCGGGTCTGATGGTTGGTCACCTGAGGCCAGAGCAGTAGAGTTCGAACTGATGAGCAGAGTGATGAGCAGAGTGACTAGAACAGGCATTGTGGGATACTGCCGAATACTTCTAGAGGCCAATCAGAGTGCATTGGGTGGCCAAACGAGCGCCACAGAGCAGCAGTACTCTTTATTCCTCTCAGGGAGGTGGAGTACAAGCAGCGCTGTAGCTGCGGAGGTACAGCGCTGTATGTGCCTTGCCTGTGTGGACGGGGAGTGAGTTACAGCGCTGTGGGTGTCTTTATTTAACTGTAACTCAAGTGTAGCCAAGGCCTAGGAGTCCAGCACAACTGCCATAGACACTATGGCCATGTACTCCTTACCAAGTTTTACACAAACACTTGTTTATTCTGGGACAGATGCTTTGGTGATTTAGTTAGCTCCTGGTTCTCTGGCAAATTTATATATACTCCATAAAGCTGCCACTAGATTTACTTTTTCATTAAGCCCTAGGATAGGGTCTGATCCTGCGCCCATTGAAGTCAATAACTCCCAGTGACTCAGATGGGGCAGGATGAAGCCCATAATAATTAAAAGCTCTATGGAGCACAATATGCAATAACTACTTTCCAGCAAAAGAAAACATGAGGATTTTCAGTGCTAGGCCTAAAGGCCTCATTGTGCCCTTTGAAAAGCAAATAATACAAAAGGTAAAAGCACACTAGACGGACAGCGGAACTTATTGCTTACTTCTATACAGCACTATATGTTTGTAGACCTGGCTATGGATGAGTTACATATTAGGTGGGGGTGATATGGGGTGAGAGAAATTTCTCCCCTTCCCCCCACTATTAAACTTTACTCTAAATGTTCAGTGAATTTTGACCACATGATTGTATTTCTCCTTTCTCTGTACTTTTTTTGAGATTTCAACGATCCATTTACTAAATAAATTATGATAAAACATTTATCTTGCTCTTCAGCAAGCAACTCCACTGGCATCAGGAGTAAGTCTATTGAAATCAGTGGACTTACAGTGGTGTAAAACTGGTATAAGCAACAGCAGAATCCGGCTTTTGGATTTATATTTTCTGATTAATCTGATGCTATGGATTTTAACATGTAGATACCTGATTTCCTGTTAATTATACTCTGGCAGATTATTTTTTCCCCCAACATGACATCATCTCATTTTTTAAAATATCCTATTAAAATCTCATGGATGGCTTTCAATAGGAGATAAATGCCGATTCCAGGAGACTCCAGGCCAATCCTGGAGGATTGGCAGCCCTAACCAGGATACAGCAGTTTTGTGCAAAGGCTGCTGGTAACTCCTCAAACATAATTATCAGGGTTTTTTTGTAATTATGTGCAGATCTGAGATCAAAATTAAGCCCTTAGTGTGCTACACATGTGCACTGTAGCAGCTGCATTGACACAATAGCTGGAAATGACTTTAATAATCTCAGATCTAAAATATGCTAAAATAGATCTTGGCACAATAAACTGCAATAAGTCTAAGGCAGGGGTAGTCATTGGGAGGACTGTGGGCCAGACCATCATACACTTTTGAAAGGGCCACCAAATCTTTGTGCTGTTATAATTATTATTGCACTTGAAAAATGTTTCCCTGGAGTCTGGACCTTGACAATACCTTGGCCCAGAAATTTGGACCTTGACCAAAAATAGACTACCCCGGTCTAAAGGAAACTTTATATAGTCTATCATGTAAAATTCCATTTGTAAATGAGCGCCCAGGTAGGCCTTGAGATGGGTGTATCAGCTCTGAAGAAGCTGGTATGACCTAACATGTCAATCCCTTGACTTCTCTGAATGTTTTGAGGGCATTGCATTTTTTTTTCTTCTTTAAAAAAATTCTGGTTTTCCTGAAAGGAAAAAATAAAAACTTGCTCACAACTTCAAATAAACTATTTAATAGTGACATTAGAGCACTGACTTAGGCTAACAAATTACCTCTATGTGAGGCTTTGTTTCTGGGCACAAATATGTCCATTCAAAAATATTGTAATCAGACACAGTGATGATTTTAGAGGAATAAGCTTATTCATTTCTGTTGGCTGTCAAGCAAGTTTCTGTATGAACCATTTATTTAAAAAAAAAATCAATGGGAAGTTTTTGAATATCATTTTTCTTCAAATTGTCTAGAAATACTGAGAGTTCATAAATGTATTGATGTGTGAATTTGTGAGTAGCTGAAACTAACTGGGACTCTATCTGTGGGATAAAGAGCTTTCAGAAACTCTAAATTGAGGTGCAAAACTGAAAATTTTCCATATCTTTCTCTAGTGACTATTTTCCATCAGCAGCACAAAATGTGTTGATTACTGTGGTTTTACTTTTATTCCTATAATGTGTACAGCCAGTTTTGCTTATTGTCTGACTCCAAGACTGCTAACTTCATATTGGTGAAGGGCTTAAAGATTGGAATGATGTGGGCAATCTTTATTATTTTGCATCATGGTAGGACCTAGAAGTCCCATTGGACGAGGCCAGAGGTCCCCAAAGTATGGGGTGTGCCCCCCTAGGGGGGCGTGGAGGAATGTCTCAGGGGATGCAGTGTGGCCCAGGCCAGTCCCCACGGGGTCGGAGAGGGAGTTCCGCCCAGCCCTGCCCCATCTCCAGCTCTGCTCTGGTCCCACCCCCAGCCGTGTCCCTGGCTCCTGGCCCCGTGTCTGTCCCTGGCTCCAGCCTCAGTGTGCCTTCCTTCCCACCCTGCACCAGCTCCCAGCTTCAGCTGCTGGCCAGGCTGGGGGAAAGGTCAGGAGCAGAGCTGCGGGCCCGGCTGCTGGTCCCCACCACAGCCCAGCTGTGGCTCCACTCCTGCTCCAGCCCTGGCTGCAGCCCTGAACCCGGCCTCAGCCCTCTTACCCCTGTCCAAGTCCCTGCCCCCAGAGCTGCAGCCCCACTGCCAATTCTGGGGAGGGGGGGCAGGGACAGGGGTATGAGGGTGGCGTGACCCTCAAAAGTTTGGGGACCACTGCACATACAAAGTAAGAGGCAATCCGGACTCAAATCTAAACAGGCACAAAGTAGTAAAGTGACTTAAGCAAGTCACTAGCACAGCTGGGAATGGAACCAAGCTCTCCTGGGTCCCAGTTTAGTGCCCCATCCATTAGACCTCTCCTATGGTGCAAGACTTATCTGAAGTCAAATATAGCTCCAAGGGCTCTTTTTCCAGGCCTTATCAATATTTGTGTTGACAAAAAGATAGATAGAAACCGGCGTTAGCTAGGCTACTTTTTATTTATTTATTTTTCTGGTGCCAAAAGAAATGTGGCAGAATGACTAAATTTGGCCTAGAAACAGATCTAATGGATTAGCAATACCTGTGAGTGCTCAGGAGATAATTGGGGTATATTTGAACTGCGATATAAGCATTTGAAAATTGTACTCTATGTATGCACAGTACATTTTTAACATCAATGGGGCTATGTCTGTAATGAGCATAGTTAAAGAAGGTGACATTCTTTGAGTTTGCCTGGCAAACTGAGCTATGCAATGTGGTGGGCAATGAATGAGGCAAAAGATCACCGTCATTCCCTGCTGGTGTTGTGAGGTGTGCAGTAAATAATGAAATCCATGCCTCGTTCCTTGTGCATCTTGGAAAGTGTGTACCAAATGAGACAGCACTTCTCATGAATCTTGCATTTTTCATTGTGCATTTTTGCATCAGATTGTGGCTGCTCCCTTTGTGTTCATTGTTAGTGCCATGTGTCCTCTATCTTCAGCTTGCACAAATAAAGAGATGATAAAAATATTCATTTGATAAAGACATGAATATGCATTTGGTTTGGCTATATCACTTGTGAAGGGCAGGGCTGTGCATGTGTGTATTTATATAAATGAGATAAATTGATTTAAATATGTTTAAAGAAGTTGATGAACTCAAACAGTATTCTGGTACAGCCAGCACATATTTTTTCAGTCCTGGCTGTGACATTTGAAGATGGATGGATTCAGAAGGTGACAACTATGATTCATAACTAAAATTATGATATTTGAGGACAGGTTTTGAAAAAAACTAACATTGTTGGAAGCAAAGATTTTTTTTAAGGATTGATGTGATGTAGATGCAATAGATCATGCTAGAATGAGCCATTTGTTTTAGTGAAACATTTATAAAAAGACAAGGAAACATACATAAAAATTAAGGTGAAAAGTTAGTTAATGAATACCTCAGGAAGCATTTTTCATGTAAAGAATCTGAATAAGCCAGAATGCATTCAAGGCTAAATTATTAAGGCACAAACTGTGTCTTAATTCAAGGAATAGATATGTGTAATTTAATGTGGGTATGAGTTAATTTTGTATATATATTTCCCTCAAAATTTCCTTTCATTCTGATCATTGGCTAGATTTATGCTAAAAGCATTGAAAAGTACAGAACACAGAGTAGAATAAATATTACTTCTATAACTTAATTACTTTATAACTCTAAAAAGCTGTTGACGTATCCTTAAGTGGCAAAAATGTAACCTGCAAAGCCCTACACCTTTTTTTAGAAACATAAGAAGAAATTGGAGTTTTCAAATCCATCTCAGACCAAGAAAAAACATATTAGTACAGTAAATTGCTCTCATGTTCAAGTTGCCAGAAGCAATTTAGTCTGTATATATATATATATAGACACACAAATCACAAGACTAATCAATATGTTTTTCCCATGTTTGTGGAGAAAAATAATTGAATAGTATAGCAGGTCACATCTATACTGATGTAGCACTCAATAGCTGACATCATCTCTGTGTTTAAATGAACGCTAGCTCATAATAGTCCCTTATATACATCTTAACTACTTTGCTTTGTAGTCAGAAAATGGAAAACTAACTCATTAACCTTCTTTGTCTTTCAAGGAGGTTTTTGTTTTTTTATCTAATGTTTATGCCTGTTTGGATCTGTAGTTATTCCCATAGATTGCAGAGGTACCTATTAGAAAAATTAGTCAGCTGCGAGTTCCTTATTGCTGCTTAATTTATTCAGCAATTCTCTCAGAATAATTCAATCCTATATCCTACTCTTATCAGTAAATGGAAATTTTATAGATTTTTTCCCCTGTTTCTAGGAGCTAAACTGTTGTTGTAAATGTTCACACGGTCCTATAGACTGTTTTCATTGGTGGCAGATGACTAGGGAATGTATCTTAGAGAGAACAATATAAAACAGCAATTTAAAAACAAGAAATGTTATTTGTAACAATCTCTCCTCTTACATATGACTAATGATCCCTATTCAGTCAATTTGTAATGCTTTCTAAAAGCTGAAGTTTCAATGTGCCAGGAAGCAGGGAGAAATAGATTTCACGGACCAACAGTGGAATTTCTCAAAATGAGGGTTACAGAGTTGGATAAAGAAAAAGAAATCCAAATGGGAGAGGATTCCTCAGCAAATAATGATGCTGCTGTCACTGGAAATTGAATAAATAAAAACTAGTAAATGAACAGGACCAATAGCAAAAGCCCCTCCAGGCAATTAAGATACCTTAATCCTAAACATTCCCTTTAGGAGGTTAATGGCTCATTAAGAGTATACAATGGCTTGGTAAGAAATGTAGGGAATTAGAATTAAAAATGCCCTGATCAGCTAAACAGGCCCATAAAGGGAATGCACCCATGTAACCCCAGCATTAAGCTGTAGCTGCAGCAGACTTCTCTCTTTCTTCTCAGGTTTATGGGTTTTGGCTTCCCCTAGAAGGGTGCCTGGCGCCTCCACCCAAGGAAACTCCTCCTAGTGCAGTGAACACAGAGGGCTTGGCCCTTGGAAAATATTTAACACAGACTCTCATACAGAGGAGTGTCAGTCAGAACACACACAAATAAAATAGCTATATCAATTCCCAGAGTAATAAAACAGTAAATGGGGCTTTATTAGGCATGAGGAACTCAGGATAGTGGACAATGGAAAGGGGATTGGATAATAGACAAAAACAACAGTACATAAACTCTACCCCTTCCAAACGTACAGCCAATATAAACCACCCTGTGGTCTCTCCCAGCACCTGCCTAGCTCAATAGTGAGTTTAGGTTCAGTCTTTGCTGGGTGGTGCAGCACTGAAGCTGGTGGCTGGCTTCCAACAAAATAGCAAAATAAATAAGCAGGAGTGTTCTCATAAAGTATCTACACCAAGGATGGTAAGATTGTCCTTGCCTTGTGGCTCTCTGGTCTGGGTTCCAATGTGAAGTTATGCTGGCTGTTGGTAGTCTGACCATGACTCTCCTCAGCGACCTGGGTTCCTTGTCTCTGCTGAGATGACACACTCCAAACACAGCCAAAAACAAAAGTAAAACCAAACCTGTTGTCTTTGAGTTCTGCTTATGACTGGTTCTAGTAGTTGTTACTAGCCCTTCTATCTCTGCCCTTGGGCCTAAACAATCGGGGAAATAGAGTCCTGAGCATTTGTAGCCATTGCTGCTCTAGTCCAGGGGTGAGCCCCCTAGAGCAGTGATACTCAGACCTCAATGATTCAGCATTACCCCAAAGAGCCACAGCAGTGTGAATTCATTGTGTCATTTACTATAGTAATGTATATTCATATTTAAACAGTAGGACAGGGGAATATATATAATAGCAAAATGACTGACCAAGTAGTATTATTTTGTCAACTACAGTTGGTTAATAACATAGTAAAAGCATCCTGATTGGCTAATAACTTAGACTGATTAATCATTAAATCACGGTGTTTTAATATCATGTGCTGCAAAGAGCCACAGGAGACACATTGAATATCCATATTTAAAATTGGGCCTAGTATTTACTATTTTATAAATAAAGACAAATTCCAGGATTAAGTACACCACTGAGTTACTCCAGTTTTATGTTGGTTTAATGCCATAGACCACTGTAAAATTGGAGAAATACTGTGGTGATCCAGGCCCTTGAAGTTTGTTTTGTTTTGGATATACACACCAACTCCTCTAATTGTATTTATTCATTATACAAGTTTGTAAGGTGCACATCACCAGAGCACCATATCGGGGGACAATCTTCCTCTCTAAAAAGGTATTGTTGCTTCCCAATGGTGTCTATAAACTAACATTCCATACCAGCCTACCATCCTGTTATACTGTTCCCCTCAACTAAGCATTTTCTTCCACCTCCATCTGGCAAGGAGAAATGTGATACTTTCTCTGCAGTGTGGATCTTAGGGTTACCATACATCCTCTTTTTCCTGGACATGTCCGGCTTTTCGGCAGTCAAACCCCCGTCCGGGGGGAATTGCCAAAAACCCGAACATGTCCGGGAAAATGGCGGCTCTGCTCCTCCCCGACTCTTCGGCTCTGTTTAAGACCCAGGCTGCCCGAGCGCTACCGGCTTCGGGCAGCCCCGTGCCTCCAGACCCTGTGCCGCCAGAGCCCGGGAGGGGAAGTGCCCGGCTGGGGGTGCAGGGTCTGGAGGCACAGGGCTGCCCAAAGCCGGTAGCACTCGGGCAGCCCGGCTCTTAAACAGAGCCGAAGAGTCGGGGAGGAGCAGAGCCGCCATTTTCCCGGACATGTTCGGGTTTTTGGCAATTCCCCCCGGACGGGGGTTTGACTGCCGAAAAGCCGGACATGTCC